>NC_021164.2:59295837-59315966 GCF_000331145.2 Cicer arietinum | reverse complement strand
ACTTCCCCTACGCATAATCGACTCTCGAACTCAAAATCTGGTTTCAATGACCATTTTTATATTTTTTTTATATTTTTAAGGGTTTTCCAATATTTTCTCTATTTTAAAATAAATTTTGGTGGCGACTCCATTGAATTCGATAAAAACTCGAAATTTTAGGCCGCGACAGCTGGCGACTCCAATGGGGACATTCTTAGATAGTCAAGCCTATACAAATTAATTGTTTTTCATTTTTTTTGTTCTATATTTTTTCATTAATTGTTCAGCTGGCGACTCTATATTTTTTTGTTTTTCATTTTTATTTTCTTTATGTGTTTATTATTTCTTAATAAGTATTAGTTGACATTATAATATTCTTTTACGCTAGTAGATCTTTATTTAATTTATTTATTTATTTATTTTATATATGCATATATGTTTTGTTAGTATTATGGAGTTATTGAATTATGCTTATTCAACACCTACACTTTTACTAAGACACACTTATGAGTGGAACCTTATACCCGAGTTTGAACAAAATTTAAGCGTAGTTTCGAGATTACGTAGTGGTAGCCTTCTGGATGTACATCATGTTTGGTTAGCATGAAGATCTCACCTAGAGTTTGATCTTGTTGAGGTTATTGTCACTCCAAATAGTTTACTTATTGTTGTTGACAATATTCTAAAATAGGATTATCGGCTCTAGGAACCATGTTTAGAACCATAGAGCCTCCCTTGTGAGAGTTTCACTACATAAGCCAATAGATCAATTTATTGTAAGAATATCCATACAAACCATAAAAATATCTCATACATTCAAGGCTTTATATATAATAATTTCATTCATATCTCATGACATTTTTTTTCTTCTCTTTCTAAGGAAAAAATAAAACATAATAGCATTTTGCATAAAGTTTCAGGATTTTTGGGGAATCATACAAACCTTAGTCACATGTTATTTAAGTGGACAATGGGATCGGAAAAAAGAAAAAATTTGCTTTTAAAGTTGAAGTAACCTGATTTGAAAAGTTTAAGAGACATCAGCAATCAAATGAAAACTATACAATGTGAAAGTTTCTTTCACAAATATGGGAAGATCCTAAATCTCTTGGCAGTGAATTTGCAAACAGGTGACCTCACGACATTGACTCAGTATTATGATCCTCTCTTAAGATGTTTCACCTTTCAAGACTTTTAGTTGGCACCAACATTAGAGGAATTTGAACGAATATTGAGTTACTCCTTAGAGAAAAGAAATCCTTATCGATATACTAGGCAACCACCGAGTTTGGGCGCAATTGCTGGAGTGTTGAAAATCGACGTAAGAGAGTTGGCAAGTACAAAAGAGGGAAAATAGGCTATTCATGGGTTTTCAAGAAAATATCTAGAGCAAAAGTGCCAAGATTTAGCCATTAAAAAAGAATTGAGTACTTTTATAGATGTTTTGGCTCTCATTATCTATGGTATTGTTTTATTCCCAAACTCTGATAATTTTGTAGATTTTGTTGCCATCAATGTCTTCTTAGCTGTTAACAAAGATGAACGAAATCCAGTTCTTGCGGTTCTTGCTGATGTATACTACTCTCTGCATATGCGACACGAGAAGAAGGGGGAACAATTTTGTGTTGTGTTCAAGTGATGTATACTTCGTTTGTGTCACGCATGTTCAAGAAAGGGTATCATGTTGGGGTTAAGAGTAATCGTGAATGAGCTTAGAGTATAGCTAGCCTTACAGGGGATACAATTTCATGGTACTATAGAAAACAAGGGGTGGAAGAGGTAATATGCCAATGCAGAGATTTTTCAAATGTACCTCTCATGGGAACGAATGGATGTATTAATTACAATCCAATGGTAGCTCTGAGACAACTTGGCTACCCCATGTTGGATAAACCAGATGATAAGTCATTGGAAACCTTTGTTTTGCACAATACGGGTATAGTAGACCCACCAATGTTGAGAAGGATAAGTCGATCTTGGGAATTGATCATTAGAAAAGGAAAAGTACTCGGATGTAGAAGTTGCAGCATAAAAGAACCTATCAATAATGGGTAAAGACAAAATTCCAAGAAATCAAGCTGCTTTTCCACAGTACGCCCTCAAATGATCAGGAAATTCATGAACCTACCCTTATTACAAATGAAGAAATAGAAGAGCTCAAAGCATCGTTGTTAAAATCTGAAGTGGAGAAAAAAAGCTACAAACGAAGTTAGAAAAAGTCTCCCAAGAGAACGAGAACTTACGATCAAAAAACACATGCAAGAGTTAGTTTATCCAGATAAGCAACAAAAGGTATTGAAAAAGAAAATAAATTTGACATACAAGATTGTTTGAGATGCGCAAATGAAGAGTTAGATGTGCGAAAGCAAGAAAAAAATGCAGCTATTAAATAGGCCTATATGTGGAAGCATTTGTGGACAAAATCAACAAGCTCTGAGAAGAACATATAAAAGGATTTTGAAGATTTAAAGAAACAACTGAAAGAAATGGTAGCTAAATACGATAGTCAAGTGAGGAATGAGAGGCAACAGAAGAAAGAAATTGAAGAATTACTCTCAAAACACCAAGATGCACTAAGAACAGAAATGGAAACTTCTAGTGAGTTGAAGAATTACATTGATTATCAAGAAAAGATCTATAATGACTTAAATGATGAAACCATATATTGGGAGGAGGGTTTTATGATGTTGCTTGGACAATTGAAGAATCAAGAGATCTATAAAGAGTTGGAAGATAAAGGCAAGCATTGGAAAGATTGCTTTTCAAAATTGACAATATTAGCTAATCAGGCAATCATAAAAATTCCAAAATAACTAAGAGAGATTGATGCAGTAATGCATCCGCTCAATACTCCAGTCAAAGTCTACAAGTTTGTTGAATATTGCAAACATTTGATAGAAGAATTGGAGGAAATGATTGGATGTCCTATTGAAAGAGATGATTGAAATACCATTTAATTTAAATGCAATGTATTTTTTTCTCATTAATGAAGAGTTTGTTGTTTTGTTTATCGATCCCCATATTCTTCTTCATTAATAATTTGTGTTCGTTAAAAAAAACTTAATTGAATTTTTATTCCATTCATATTTAATACATACTCATAATTTATTTTTTTATTTATGTTTTTTATAAATAAAAAAAACAGAAAAAATCAATATAGTTGTTTCTCCGGCACCCTTATCGAACTCAAGCAAACTCCAAGATTGTGGAAGAACTTGAAAAAAACCAAGAAGTGATGAGAGCATATGTCAACCAATTAAATGACAAGGTTGATCAAATCCTAGAAACTATACAAGCTTTGTCAACGAATGATAATACAGATGGTAATCCTCCAACTGCAAATGAAGAACAGCAAACCACTCCTTCTCACCCACCAGGCTTTACTCCGACTACCCAACAACTTCGTGCAACAGCTATGCAATTTTCTATGTACAGTCTCTCACCCGGTTATACTCCAGCTTTAGTCATCAACCCCATGGACAACAACCCAAATCACTCAACTATCAACCCCCAAAACCTAAACCAATCACAAATCTCATCTCCTCTGGGCTACGTGCCACCCCAAAACACTCTATCCTCAAAAAATATTCCATATATTGCACCATAAGTACATCATTTTGATGCCAATGGGAATTGGCATCAGCCTCACGTTGGGGATGATACACAATCTAAGGAAAAATTCCATGTTTTGGAAGAGTGAATAAAAGCAATTGAGGGGCATAATGTTTATGGTCTTGAAGCTTTTGATATGTGTTTGGTTCCCGATGTGACTATCCCTCCAAAATTCAAGGTTCCTGAGTTTGAAAAATACAAATGAACCACATGTCCTAAAAATCATCTAACTATGTATTGCAGAAAAATGGCTTCTCATTCTCATAACGACAAACTTCTCATTCACTTTTTACAAGACAGTTTGAGTGGAGCATTGTTAAGTTGGTATATGCATCTTGAGCGAAATCAAATTTGTATGTGGAAAGACCTAGCTGATGCCTTTTTGAAACAATATAGGTACAATATTGACATGGGCCCTGATAGGATGCAATTGCAAAATTCATTGAAAAATGACAATGAAACTTTCAAAGAATATGCACAACGGTGGAGGGAAATGGCATCACAAGTGGAACCTCCTTTATCTGAAAGAGAAATGGTTAGTATGTTTATGGATACTCTCCAGTCGCATTTTTATGATAAGATAATTGGGAGTATGTCATCAAACTTTTCTGACCTGGTCATGATAGGAGAAAGGATAGAAAGTGAGATAAGGAGTGGCAAGATCGTATGTGCAGCGAATGGCGTGAAAAGACCCCATATGACATTCACACAAAAAGAAAGAAGGGGATGCTAATGTTGTAATGATAAATCCTAGAGTCTCCTATCTCCCACCCATCAATTCTTGTCGACCCCCAAACTTCCAGCCTCCGATACCACAAACTTCTTACATTCCTTATCCATATGTGACCGCAACCACACAAGCTTCATACCATCAATATCACCCTTCAAGACCACCTTTTTATCAATCACCACCTACCTCATTTTCCCAACAATATCAATGGAACCAAAATCCAATCATGAATCACTATAGACCACCAGTTAATCAAGAAAAAAGGATAACCCATTTTGACCCAATTCCCGTCACGTACAGCCAATTGTTGTCTCACTTACTTCAAAATTTAACGGTAGTCCTAAGACCAATAAAACCTCTTGAACCACCTTTTCAAAAATGGTACAATCCAAATGCCAAATTAAATACCATGCAGGAGCCGTTGGGCATTCCGTCGATGATTGCCAATCCCTAAAATCTAAAGTGCAAGAATTGATTAATGCAAAATGGCTTACCTTCAAGGAGGACGGTCCCAACATAGGGAGTTATCCCTTGTTGGGCCACTGGGATGCCTCTATCAATGTCATTGAAGATAGGATAGACCAATATGCAAAAGATGATCATGTGTTGACCATAGGGTCGTGTGTGGAAAATAATATATCTTTCCCAAAACCATTGGAAATCCTTAACAAAAAAGAGAATCTTAAGCCAATTCCTAGCAGGCCAAATGCAATAATTGTCCAAGCACCAACCCCTTTTCCTTATGCAAATACCAAGGTGGTACCGTGGAATTACGAAATCACATCCCACTTGGCCAATCACCAATTAAGTGATGGTTGTGAACCTAAAGAAACTACAGTCACTAACATTTCAAGGATTGGTGGAATGACTCGGAGTGGTCGAGTATACACTCCTGAACAACTTAAGAAAAAGGAGGTTCATGGAGAAAAAAGGAAATAAGTTATGTATCATGCCATAAAAGGACAAGAGACCGGTAAAAAGACGGTGCTTGAATAAGAAGCTAATGAATTTTTGAAGTTTATGTCGACCCCCAAACTTCCAGCCTCCGATACCACAAACTTCTTACATTCCTTATCCATATGTGACCGCAACCACACAAGCTTCATACCATCAATATCACCCTTCAAGACCACCTTTTTATCAATCACCACCTACCTCATTTTCCCAACAATATCAATGGAACCAAAATCCAATCATGAATCACTATAGACCACCAGTTAATCAAGAAAAAAGGATAACCCATTTTGACCCAATTCCCGTCACGTACAGCCAATTGTTGTCTCACTTACTTCAAAATTTAACGGTAGTCCTAAGACCAATAAAACCTCTTGAACCACCTTTTCAAAAATGGTACAATCCAAATGCCAAATTAAATACCATGCAGGAGCCGTTGGGCATTCCGTCGATGATTGCCAATCCCTAAAATCTAAAGTGCAAGAATTGATTAATGCAAAATGGCTTACCTTCAAGGAGGACGGTCCCAACATAGGGAGTTATCCCTTGTTGGGCCACTGGGATGCCTCTATCAATGTCATTGAAGATAGGATAGACCAATATGCAAAAGATGATCATGTGTTGACCATAGGGTCGTGTGTGGAAAATAATATATCTTTCCCAAAACCATTGGAAATCCTTAACAAAAAAGAGAATCTTAAGCCAATTCCTAGCAGGCCAAATGCAATAATTGTCCAAGCACCAACCCCTTTTCCTTATGCAAATACCAAGGTGGTACCGTGGAATTACGAAATCACATCCCACTTGGCCAATCACCAATTAAGTGATGGTTGTGAACCTAAAGAAACTACAGTCACTAACATTTCAAGGATTGGTGGAATGACTCGGAGTGGTCGAGTATACACTCCTGAACAACTTAAGAAAAAGGAGGTTCATGGAGAAAAAAGGAAATAAGTTATGTATCATGCCATAAAAGGACAAGAGACCGGTAAAAAGACGGTGCTTGAATAAGAAGCTAATGAATTTTTGAAGTTTATCAAGCAAAGTGAATATACAGTGGTGGATTAACTAAATCAAACCCCTTCCAAGATATAAGTTTTCTCCTTGTTATTGAACTATGAAGCACATAGAAGGGCACTGATGAAATTTTTAAACAAGGCTCATGTTACTCACGATATCATTGTCGACCAGCTTGATGGAGTCGTCGGTAACTATGCGAGGTGTCACAATCATATTCTTGCACGAGTTCTAGTTGATAATGGTTCATCATTAAATGTCATGCCAAAATCAACACTATCAAAACTATTTGTTGATGGAGCATGTATGAAGCCTAGTGTTATGGTGGTGAAATCGTTTGATGGATCTAGAAGACAAGTTGTTGGTGAGATTGACCTGTCGATTCAAACCGGACCCCATATCTTTGGGATAACCTTTCAAGTAATGGATATTAAACCGGCGTACAGTTGTCTTTTGGGGAGACCGTGGATTCATGTTGCTGGAGCAGTGACATCCACCATCCATCAAAAGGTAAAGTTTATAACGAACAATAAGCTGGTAATAATATATGGGGAAGAAGATATGATAGTAAGTCATTTATCTTCTACAGGCGACATTGAAGACACAGAGGAAGCCATAGAGACTTCCTTTCAAGCATTAGAAATTATCAATGTTGTCTTCATGGGTGAAGGATATCGTTTAAAAGAACCAAAACTATCTACCACATCATTGAAGTCTACCAAATCCATGTTGAAAGGAGGAGGTTTTGTTAATTTGGGGAAGTTGATAGAAATACCAGAAAAGAACAATAGGTACGGGTTAGGATATGTACTTACTCAAGCTGATAAAGAAAACGATGCGAAGGAAAAAAGAGAAAGCAGGATGACTCGTTGGGAAAACTGGATACCGAATCCACAGAAGATTCCTATTTGTGACATTCACCAAATTTTTCAAAGCACCGGATTAATATATGATGATCACGTGGTTGTTGCGGAAGAGAATCATGGTGATGATGATACCCTCAAGCTAGTGTACCCTTGTCCTCCAAACACCAGTATCAACAATTGGAACATCATCGAGTTTCCCGTGTTTGTTAATTCATGTTCAAAATAATTATGTATTTTTAACTTCTTTTGCTCTGCCCAAGGCTATAAGGATAACTAATTATGGCATATGTATTTCAATTTCGTACTTATTATCAATAAATGCATTTTTGAATTCTTCAACTGGTTTTGTTTTTCTCTTTTCCTTTTTTGCAATCCTTATTCATATTTTCTTTTTTCCTTTTCCTTCTTAATTTAAACATTGCAGAGTCGAAAATGAATATGTTGAAAATAGCAGCGCTAGAACCCTTTCTTGTAATTTTGAACGTCTAATTAATCACGCTGATGAGGATTGTGAAGACGATTGTGAGCCTCCCGCAGAACTAGAAAGCTTAATTGAACAGGAAGCTAAGATAATACAACCCTATCAAGAACCTGTTGAGGTGATCAATTTAGGGACTTGACATGATAAGAAATAAGCTAACATAGTTGAACACAAGCTACCACTCAAGCCTGAATACGCTCCAATTAAACAGAAGTTGAGAAGGATGAGACCTGATATGTCACTTAAAATTAGAGAAGAGGTCAAAAAGCAATTTGATGTTGGTTTCTTAGCAGTAGAAAAATATCCTCAATGGGTGGCTAATATTGTACCAGTTCCAAAGAAGGATAGAAAGGTTCGAATGTGTGTTGACTATCGGGATTTAAATAAAGTTAGTCCTGAAGACGATTTTCCTCTCCCTCATATTGAAGTCCTAGTGGATAGCACTGCCCAATACTCTCTTTTCTCCTTCATGGATGTTTTCTCAGGGTACAATCAAATCAAGATGGCTCCCGAAGATATGGAGAAAACTACATTAATCACCCAATGGGGAACTTTTTGTTATAAGGTGATGCCATTTGGATTGAAGAATATTGGGGCAACCTATCAAAGAGCAATGGTAACTTTGTTTCATGACATGATGCATAAGGAAATAGAGGTTTACGTGGACGATATGATTGCAAAATATCGGACCGAAGAAGATCATGTTGTTAACCTTCAAAAGTTGTTTGTGCGAGTAAGGAAATTCAGACTCCGTTTAAACCCTGTTAAATGCACTTTTGGTGTAAGATCGGGCAAGTTACTTGGGTTTATCGTTAGTCAAAAAGGAATAGAAGTGGACCCAGATAAAGTAAGAGCAATACAAGAAATGTCGGTTCCACGCATGGAAAAAGAAGTTTATGGCTTTTTGGGTAGATTGAATTACATTGGGAGGTTTATATCGCATCTCACCGCTACATGCGAGCCGATTTTCAAATTGTTGCGCAAAGACCAAAAGGTTGAATGGAATGAGAATTGTCAAAAAGCTTACGAAAAGATTAAACAGTACTTATCAAAACCTCTCGTCTTAGTACCTCCTGTTCCTGGGAAACCTCTTATTATGTACTTAACAGTACTCGATGAGTCAATGGGTTGTGTACTGGGGCAGCATGACGGATCTGGTAGGAAAGAACATGTTGTGTAAAAAGTTCACCAGTTGTGAAACAAGGTATTCACTGCTTGGACGAACATGTTGTGTATTGGCATGAGCTTCTTGTCGGTTGAGGCAATACATGTTATGTCATACAACTTGGTTGGTGTCTAAAATGGACCCAATTAAGCACATGTTTGAGAAACATGCTCTTACTAGAATGATTACACGTTGGCAGATGTTGTTATCAGAATACGATTTGGTATATGTTACACAAAAATCTATCAAAGGAAGTGCACTAGCAGAGTATTTGGCCCAACAACCAGTACAAGATTATCAATCAATGCAGTGTGAATTCCCCGATGAAGGCATAATGAATTTATTTGTAGAGACTGAATCATCTGATAAAAAAAATGGATGTTGGTGTTTGATGGTGCCTCTAATGCGTTAGGGCATGGAATTGGAGCCATTTTGATTTCCCTAGAGAACCAGTTCACTCCATTTACGGCTAGATTGTGTTTTGATTGTACAAACAATATTGCGAAATATGAGGCATGTGTTATGGGCATTGAAGAAGTTATCGAATCAAATGTAAAATTTCTTGACGTATATGGAGACTCATTGTTGGTCATCCATTAGACGTAAGGAGAGTGGGAAACGTGAGATTCCAAATTGATTTTGTATCACACCCATATCAAATAATTGACAGAACACTTTGAGAAGATTACTTTTCACCATATCCCTCGAGAAGAAAACCAATTAGCTGACGCATTGGCCACTTTGTCGTCAATGTTCAAAATAAGCATTAATTAGGACGTGTCGGTCATAAAAATTCAACAAAGAGATAAACTTGCATATTGTTTATCAATAGAAGAAGAGTCTGATGGCAAACCGTGGTTTTATGACATCAAATCATATGTTAAGAATAAGGAATATCCATTGGGTATTTCAAAAAACGACAAAAGGATTTTAAGAAGATTGTCAATGAACTTTTCCTTAAATAGCGATGTGTTTTATAAGAGAAATTATTATATGGTTCTCCTCATATGTGTGGATAAAGCGGAAGTGGAGAAAATCATCCAAGAGGTTCACGAAGGTTCTTTTGGAACTCATTCAAATGGGCACACAATGGCAAGAAAAATCTTAATGGTTGGCTACTATTGGTTGACCATGGAATCCGATTGCTTTAGTCACGTAAGGAAATGTCATAAATGTCAAATCTATGTTGATAAAATATATGTACCACTCACCTCTATAAATGTTTTAACATCACCATTGCCATTGGAACAAGCATCCTCTTTAAATGTCAAATCTATGTTGATAAAATACATGTACCACTCACCTCTTTAAATGTCATGAATTTGTCACAGTAACGAATGGCATGTTCGTGCATCAAAAGAAGTATGTCATTGATGTATTGAAGAGGTTTAATATTTAAAAACTGCAATGGAACAAGCACCCCTTCAGAAGCAAGGTTGGTATTATCAAAAGAAGGAGATGAAGAGCTAGTTGATTCCACAAATTTCAGACAAATGGTAGGATCATTGAGGTGTTTGTATAATACAAGGTCTGACATAATTTATAGTGTTAGATTGATTAGTAGATGCACGGAGAAACCTAGAGCACCTCACTACTTAGCATCAAAAAGAATTTTGAGATATATCAAAGAAACTAGTGAACTTGGTCTGCTATATCCTAGAAGTTCAAATGAAAGAGAAGTTAAATTGATTGGATACACTGATGTTAATTGGTGTGGAGACAAGGATGATAGGAAGAGCACCGCAAGTTATGTATTCATGATGAATAAAACTCCAATTTCATGGTGTTCAAAAAAGCAAAGTATGGTGGCTTTACCTACATGTGAAGTTGAATATGTGGATGCACCAATGGGAGTTTGTCAAGCTCTATGGCTAGCAGAATTGATTAATGAAATAGGGCTAAGGAATGATAGTGACAACAAATCTGCAATAAATCTAGCCAAGCATCCAATTGCTCATGGAAGAAGCAAGTACATTGAAACAAGAAACCAAGTAATACAAACTAAAGTTGGAGCATTGCAGCACAAATGATAAGATGGCAGACATCCTTACCAAGCCATTGAAGAGAGTGAAGTTTAAAGATGAGGAAGAAGATTATGATAACATCCTTAGAACAATTTTTGAATTAGAAAGAGTAGTAAATGTAGAATTCATAAATGTTAGTTAAGAGGGAGTTAGAAAGTAGTTATGGAAGTTATAAATAGTTAAGGAAGTTAGGAAGTTGGTTACAAGTGAACTATGCAAACTATTTGATATAAAAACTATGTACTAGCTCTGTTACTTGTGCAGCAAGTAATAATTCAATTTTGATTCTTTCAATTCCTTTCTTCTCAATTCTCAATCCTATTATATTAACAATCACAAATATAAGTGTTCTAACAGTCTCAAGGATAAAATAACTTAGCAAAAAGAAGCTCATTCCAAGTGTCTTGAAGTCCAGGTAAACACCAATGTATACAATCGGCGTAGCTAGTAGGGTTAGCTAATTGCTCTGGAGTCAGCGGATTCCAATGCTTTTTGTAGATTGAAGTATGCGCATCTTTGCGGAGGCTCGAAAGTTGAGTAATGTTGAGAAATGTTATGGGCACTTTTGATTTTTTGAACTCTTCTCCAATCACTTGCATTATACTTTTGAGTGAATCAGAGTCCCAATATGAGGAATCTTCAATTGGTGTTGTTTCATTGTAGCAGTTCCCTCCTGGTTCTCCTCCCCAGTCTATGCTCCTGCCAAAATAATGTAGTATTTTAACTATATGCATGATGTATTCCCATATACTAAACTTCTATTATTTTGTTAGAATAAAATAATGAATCTCAAGTATAGTATTGGAATATTGCTTTTATTGGTTCAATACGTTTTTTGTCATTCAATTTGAATCAAGATCCTTTAACTCCTTTAACCCTTAGTTCAAACCTGTTGAACTATCCAACCCCCAGCCCTAATTGAAACATAGTTATCGTACTAAATTGTAGCTTATAAAAAAACAGAAAATTGTGATGGATTATACTAAACTCGCCTTCCATGAGAAGGTGACATGCTAGTGAAGAAGGCTCTAGTCTTGTTAGGTTTCATGTTCATTCTCACCCATCTAACCACACTTTTCATAGCCATGCGATAGGCTTCCACTGTTGACATCTCAACAATCTCTTTTGCTTCATCTTTAAATGAGCCAAGCCTAAAAATTTCAGTAGACATTACATTAGGTGTTATTATTATACAAAGTGGCCATTTGCATAAGAAATGAGCAAACAATTGTTTAAATAGATTGGAAGATCATACAATATCTTCATCTTGGAGCCAGTTATCCACCAAATATAGGTGTTGAATACCACAATGTCTGCGCCTTTCCAATAGCGGCCGTGCTTATTGATCGAACCCTTTCTGACAATCCTATCAGTTACGCGATGAATGACAGCGTTATCGGAGTTTGATTCAAGAAGAAAAGGTGCCCAATAGAACTCAATTGTTGCATTGTATTCCTAATTAAAAGCAAGAATATGAACAATATATGACATAATAATATTGCAGCTGAAATTGTTGTGAATTGCATTAAGCTAAGAATAACTAAACCTTGGCTGTGAAGACAGTGAGTGAATGAAAGGTTTCCATGGATTTGGCATGTTGGGGAATGAGTTGATGGAGAAGGCATATCAAAGAGACATACTGACCCCGGTTAATGGAGTCGCCTACAAACATCATCCTCTTCCCACGAAGCGATTCTAACATTAAACTGGCATTGAATCTGTTGCATTGGTAAAAAGATGCGTATTATATTTGGATTAGATCAATAAATCTATGATTACTATGTGCTTTCAAGTTTCAATTTACTAGATTGAGTTCCGTATGGTATAGTGTTGTGAATCATGAATTTTAAGAAATAATTTATTTGATTTTCTCATCAGCAGCATATACCTTTTAATTCAAATAGTCTTAATTTAGGCATATGCATTCAGGATCCAAACATAACTCTAAGTAAGTTATAATCAATCCAACAAAACTAGCACTTTCTATAAGAGTATAACTTCAAGGAAAAGGAAAAACTAATGAGCATATAAACATCCCCAATCATATACTTAATTTTATTGAACAGGAATCAGAAATGTCTAAGACCGGCTAATCAAAATCAAGTAGACAATGCAACGGATATAAATTTAAAAATTATATTTATTATAATTAATATAATAAAATAATTATTATTAGACAATAATAAAAGTCAAAACGCTGATTAAATTTAAAACATAGTTAAAAATCAATGGACCATCGTTTTTACAAGTGGATGCGATAAGGAAAGGGTCGAATAAATCTCCACCGACTACTTGACCCGTAAAAAAGCCACACGTGTAACAAGACCACACGAAACAGAAAAAACCACTTACTTGGGAATATCGCAACCATGAGGTTGCCAGCGCAACCGTCTGTATTCCTTATCCGGGCGACCATGTTGTTGACAAGTTAACTGTGGTTGTATGTACGGACAGTCCGATTCCTGGTACAACGGCCGAGTCAACTCGTCAGGAACCCACCGTCCACTGAAAATGTCGCACGTATGAACGGTGTGGGACCGAGTCAAGTCAGCATCATTGGAATGGAGTTGGAGTTGTGGGGGGGAGATGAATAAGAAATCATGAGTATGGAGAATGGTGGAAGTGAAGAGAATGAAAGATAAGAAGGTGAAGAGATAGGAAGAGAAACGAGGCTTGGTTGAGAATGAGTTTGCCATGCATGGACCCCCTAAACTAATTACTTCTTTTGCTTCTCACAACTTACAACTTTTCATTTATATACATCACGTGTTATTCAAATTCAAACCTAATTAAGGTGAGTGGAATGGAAACAATCATGGAGAATTTTTTGTTTCCATCAATTAATAATATTCTATAAGAAAAAATAAAAGTTAATTCTTGAATTAAAAATTTTATTTTTTACAATTTCAAAATATAAAAGACATAATATTCAAAAAGTTTTATTTTTATATTTACACTTTTAACAAATATTTTATAGACACTTATTAACATTTTTCTATATTTCTTAATGTGGTTAGCTAAGGTATTGTGAAAAAAGAGGTAACGTACTAATATTTTTGTAATCTTTTATGATGAGTCTTAATATATTAAATATTTTTGTAATTTTCATGTTATGAGTGGTATTTACAAAAAATAAAGTTGAATTTATTTCAAAGGATAATTCGTTTCCAACCTCACCATAATTCTCACAATTCACTATGTACTATATACAGCTATAAGAATGCTGACACTATTCATTATGTTTAAAAAAGGCCATAAAAAAGAATAAAGTATCTATGGTATCTCCCACCAAGGAATAATCCATGAGTATGTTTCCAACCTATTAGCATTTGATCAGCGACTCCATGTGATATACATGATGTTATTATTATACTTTATTATATTAGGGTCGAGTTTGATTTGGATGTAGTTCGTGTTAGTTTGAGGTCACAAACTTGCATGAAAAAAGTATATTTTTATTTGCTAAAAAGATATCGATATATACGATATATATTCATAACATTCCTAGAGAAGAGATTATTTACTTGATGAAACAACTTTAAAAAACTTCGTGTTAGATACATTTTGATCGACTAAGAATGAATTAAAAATGAAATTAATTACAGTTGCATATAAATAATGCATTTTTTTGTCAAGTATGTCTTCAAATTTGTTTGATCAACTTGATAAATTTCTCTCAATGAAATCAAAACTACATGCAATCTAAAAAACCATCTGATTTTGGAAATGTATGTATCTGAAGTAGTTGTTAGGATGAGAGGAGTTTCACTCTAGGGGTGAAAATAGGTCAGGGCAAACCAGACATTGAAAGACATGAGTTTTTTTATGCCTAAGTCTGACCTGAAAGCCTATTTAAAAGTCTTATTCATAATAAAACATTTAAATGTTCTACTCATACCACATAATGTTCTCTACATACCAATATCAATGTACATATCTATATATATTAAACAAACAATAATTTTTCTAACAAAATAATTTTAAAAAAATTTGAAACAAACATCCTTTAAACCGTAAAACATAATTTTTGGTTTCAAATAATAGATTTTTTTCTGAAACAAACAAATTCATTATTACCTCTCAAACAAATATGAAACGACTATTGAGTGATTGACT
The DNA here is from genome assembly GCF_000331145.2 of Cicer arietinum. Lineage (NCBI taxonomy): Eukaryota > Viridiplantae > Streptophyta > Magnoliopsida > Fabales > Fabaceae > Cicer > Cicer arietinum. The sequence continues at coordinate 59,301,022 of NC_021164.2, read as the reverse complement.
AATTGAATGGCTACTGAATATAGAACGACTACCAAATATGAAACGACTACTAAATTTGGAATGACTAATAAAATATATATAAGCCGTCAGATCTAATAGGCTTTTTTATAAGTCTGAGTATGACTTATTTAAATAAATACACTTTAAAAATAGTCTGAGTCTAACCTTTTAATTAAATAGATCAGACCATAAGTATGTCAGACCATAGATCCCTGACGGACAGCCTAGCATATTCTCAGGCCATAGGTCATAGGCCCCTGACGAAACTTTCACCCTTATTTCATAGGATATGATTCGGTCCCATCTCTTGGTGGACCTGCGAGACAAAAACGACTAGCAACTCGATCGACTCATGTGATCATGTTTTTTCTAAAAGCAAAGGTTCATCCCCTTTTCACCAGAATGACACCTTTTGCTGCCACAACAAGATTATACATATGTTTGATTCTTTTTGCTACAAAATATCAACCCCACCACACCATAGACAAGAATTCGTCCATTAAACTAGTAAACTTGCTTTCAAAGTGGGGATATGTATATCATAGCCAGAATAAGTTTTAGTTCAGGGTGGACCAAATTATTCAGCACCATCATAGAGCAAAACTCAATTGGATTATAATATACTCATCCTTCAAAGTGACGCAATCTCAAACAGCAAAGATGATATCTGGCCGCGGTGGCTCCGATCTCCATACTACAATTCTTTTTTTTTTTTACATAAAACAATGTAACATCGTTTACTAAAATAAATGGTATACGGATTGGCTCAAAAGAAAAGGTTGAGGCTGGCACCAAAGTTGATATTTACTTTGTTTGTAGAAAACTAACAGCACAAAGACACGCCAAACCCAATCGATATATGTGAATGAAACCTTGAGAGTAGAGAAAAATCGAAAAACAATACTGAATTAATGGTCAACATATCAAATAAGTTACAAGAAAATAAGTTTACTCAACTACCTGATTATCTACTAACAAATGTCAACCAAAATTATTGGATTAGCTCCAGTATAATGCATTTTTCTCTTGAATCATACTAGACTTGTTTTATATTTTTCTTTCTCTTCCTTCTCCTCATCTTTTTCTTTCAGAGAAATAGATAAAACTGTGAAACGCTAAATTCATGGAAGGAGAGTCAACAAGAAATACAAATTTGTGCAGAATGTTCCATATCAAGGAAGCATCGGAGCTAACCAGTAGGGCATCTGAAATGCCCTTTTCTGCAGCATGCTCGTCTCTTGTCTGATTCCATGATGAACTCACCAGATAAATCCAGAATAAAAAATGTAGTCTCAGTCTCTCAGAAGTTCACAGGAGAATAGGAGGTCCGGTGACCTTCAGATGGTCCCTTAAACTTCCTCACCAAAGATGAGCACAGGCCCTGCAAAGACATATGTACAAAGATTATTCGAAGAATTCAACTCCCAGCCTTCTTAAAAACTTAATTCATCTGCTGCCAGATTAGAAATACTGAAATTGAAGCATTCATGGAAAGAAAACCTGTGTTTTCCTAGGCAAGCTGATCCAGAAGTCCAAGTTAGGGATGACCTGAAAAATAGGGTCAATGAAAAAATATTTCAGTCCTAATTGCCAAAAAATCCCACTAAATATTGCTTTAGCACACTCAAAAGAAGTGATTGTGAAGGATTGGCATGGGATAACAGTATCTAATGTGATAAACCGCTTAAGGAACAAAATTACTAACAGAATGACTGAGTGTAATCAAGAAGCAATATCCCATCCAAAATTGTGAAAGAATGTCATACCCGTATCTAATACATGTATGATACTTCAAGATATTTATGCAAATAGTATCCACCAAATCTTTTAGAAGAAAATATTGACCCATATGTTTGGGATACCTCTTCGACACTTTGAATATAGATCCAAAAATTTGAGCCTTGTTCATCATGTTGTAAGTAGAATTGGAGTACATACTCTTCTACTCATTCTTTGAGGATGTTAAAAAAAAAGGGAAAAGTGGTTGTGAAATATTGGCGGAGATTTACATGTTCTCTTTGACCATGGTGGTGACTGACTTCTTGAATTAGTAAAGTTCTCTTGGTGTATTAGACTTAGAAGCTATGCTATTTTGGATTATGAGAATGGGAGATGAAAATGATACAATTAGTATTATACAGTAAATAGCAAGCAATTGAATAGAATCAGGACCTGTTTTAAACAGGATTGATGGTATTATGAAACACTTTGACATTGGTTAGAGAAAAGTACTTTGTTATATATTTGTAAGGAAAATAATAAATATATTTTTTATACGGATAAGAGAAATATGTCTCTACACTTTTTGTTATGATCACAAGTATCTTTTTGTAATTTTGTATCATCAACTGCATATATGTTTACATATTAATGCTGCTCAAAAAATATAATAATAATATTAATGTCTCTTTACAAATATTATGCATGATGTAAAACATGTATATTATTGTATAAATTTGTGTTAGCATATCTAGGTCGTGTCGGTATGTTAACAATTTCCATATCTCCGTATTCATGTTGTATTGTACCTGTTTCATATGAAGCATCTGGTCTTCATGGAAGGGGCAGTAATGGCTAATGATTTTTAAGAGTTTCAGCATGAAATGCAGAAATATTTAGCAGTGAGGTTAAGTTATCATCTATGACAGACAATTGAATCCTATATGAACTAAGGACAGAAGCTTTACAGCATGCAATATTGATTAAACTACCTTAAGGACAATGGAAAAGGAACACAAATGACGAACTGAAAAGGGTTCATTTTTTCTTTCTTCAATGTAAAATCAGACCAAGTATAAGAAGAAAAAATTATGAAGTAGCCAATTTGCACAACCTAAATGACACAAATAAAAATGGGCAGATGTACCCCTACTAGAAAAATACATGAACACAAGTAGGAAAGGTGAGAACATACTTCTATACCACGGATCTTGAGGAAGAAAAATCGGTAAACAATACCAGCCAGTAGATACACGACAAAGAGGCACAGAATACTGCGATGAGACAAGATGAAACAAATATTAGTAATTTAGCCAAAAAAAATTAAAGTGCCAGACAAGACAGTAAAATGCTTACATAATAAGTAAAGTGCCAAACCACCCCAACCCATTCCCATGGACATTCACAACCATAGCACAACCAGATGGATGCTTCATCTCTGTAGCCTGCTTAACAAACAAGGTTACAACAAAAAGTAATTATTAATGGTCTTTAGAACTGTAGACAGCTTAAAATCATTTGTCTTTGATTTTAAATTCATATCAACTTCCTATTTCCCTTCTGTTTTCATCTTTTGCCTAGCCGGAGTTCTTATTATCATTTTACATGAGATGTCAATTTGATGCAGGGGAATAATTGATATAGCGTCTGTCTAGTCTTTTTCATCTTGAACAAAAGTGGAGTATTTATTGATGCAGGGGACTAAATGATATAGCTTATGCCTAGTTATCTTCATTTTGAGCAAAAAATCGTTTGAAGACATAAGATCAGACTCATTATGTTGTATATTAGATATTTAGAGTTGAGAGTTTGCTAGAAATTAGCATAGCTCTGTACTGCACTTTTGACTATCAATTAAGGGCTCAGATCTTTAGTTTCATAATGAAAATTGAAAACTTCAATCAACATGAATAATTGAATATATAGATTAATCAACATGAATACCGACAAAGATGTCTTTTCATCATTGAGAGTTTGAGACATATGGTAGTTGGTGAAGACAATATAGCTGGAAAAAAGTAAAGGCGTGAAGATTTTATTTCATTACTCTTTTAAAGATCCAAATCCTAAATTATTTTGCAGAAAAGACTCAAAAGAGAGAAAGCACAACATGATGCGAAACTGACAATAGTAAATAACAGGAAGCCGATACCAGAGAATATACCACACTAACTGTAGGAATATGGACAACAATGTCATGTTGATAATGCTATCAAACTTCCACAAGTGAGCTAAATGAGTAGAAATAGCTGATAAATTCAAATATGTTTGTTGTTAAATCAATGATTCAAACTCAGCATTTCCTATATTTTTGGTAAAAGTCAGTGATTTTCAGTTTTGAAGTTCACAAATTAAGAAACATATACTGCACCTGGATAAAATAACTATAGTAGAACATCGGAAATCTACATCATAAACTAACAAACAACATGCAAGGAAATGAAAAATTCCCCAATAACAGAGTACTCACGTAATTACAGTCACCTAATCTCTGCAGGGCTTGTGGTCCCTGAAAGCATAAGATTGATGATTAAAGCATGAAACACAACCAGCATTAGTTCTATAATATCCGGTTTAATCAATTAAAAACATAGGGTAAAAGGAAAGAATGAAATCCTTACTTGTACTCCATTTAAATTGCAAAGCACGGACACAGCCAAAGAACAGTTGTACTTAAGACTACTGCTTGACATTTTAACAATGACACCAGTGTGGGGATTTTTCTTGTCTGCCATCAGGAAAGCATTACAACCATACATATGATCCAGTTAAGTTCGTATTAGAAGCCTTTTATAAGTCAGTTAAACCAAATAATGTGTAACCCAACATACAAGAAACACAAATTCGAGCCAAAATGGAGTACAGAAAATCAATAAAAGAAAACAATGATTGAAAAATATCAAAAGTCATAAACGGACAATTGAAACAAATCAAAATTCATAAACAGATAATTGAATTGGTCTTACCAATGACATCAACGACAACTTTTGGGCCACGTCCTATGCCTGTGCATACATGGTAACCTGCATTTAACACTCTGTTAGATGACCATTCCCTCCTAACCTTAACACTAAGAAATACGCAAATTTGACTTCAATTGGATATTGTTTATTTATTAGAAATTTAAAATGGTTGCAACAAGTTTGTATTTCTTTGAAGTTTGAACTGCAGCTCTGCCCAGTTGATGATGAACCAAACTCGGTATTTAAAACATAAAAAAAGTTGAAACATAAATTTTAGATAACATAATTTTTAATAGGTAAGCCCCTCTAATAATTCCATTGTGCACAAGTTGAAACAGTGCTATGCTAATAATGAAAAGACCTATTTACTTCATGTATGAAGTATGAACACACTTCTTCCAATGTTTTAATGAGAGAGCAAGAGCACAAGATATAGAAATATGTTAGACTATAGGTTCTTCATATGACAAAATCAGCGTAGAAAAAGGAAACGCAAATGGGGG
>NC_021164.2:59288281-59295655 GCF_000331145.2 Cicer arietinum | reverse complement strand
GGGGGGGGAAGACAAATTTTATTGCAGTCTTGCAGAAAGGAAAAGGTCTGATAGTTATTTTCTATGATTAAGTACCTACAAAAATCAGTTAAGTTGTTCTGTTGCACAAATAAAATGCTATTTAAGTATATAAAAGTATTTCAAATAAAATTATTTCAAGCAACATAAATTTATTGATGCAGAAGTAGAAACTATTTTTACTGTGAAAGAGAAGCAGTCACTTGGAGGTTCACAGAAACTATAAGCAAAAATTATCTTAATTGCATTTTCCTTCAACAGTGATCTCAACCAAATGCTCCTGGATGAAGCAATTCTTGGAACATCCGAAATTTCATGCCAACGACACACACAAGCACTAAATCATCTTATTCCATTCATAATGTGTAACTGGCTACAATTGTAAGTTACAACAACTAAACGACCAAGAAGAAGAACTGTTCACCTTTGCCATTGCTACCAGAAGCAAAAAGCAGTATATACTAGACACAGTTTTGCAGATACAAGTAAATGGGAGAAAATAGAAGTGTTAGGAATTGTACCTCCAATGTTGTTTGCCACGAGTGCACTGCAATCCATCCCACAACGTGTTGGCCCTCCACAATCCTAAACATACACACAATGATAAGATAAGTAGAAAATGTGTAAAACTGTGGGATAAAAATATTGCACAGAACCTTTGAATAGCCGTAAACTCCTATTTAATATTACCCCTGCAGCTATTTATCACTGATATGCTCTTGTTGTATTACTTATGTAAATCGGAACCACCAGCCTAGACCAATTAATAGCTAATTTAATAGTAGATAAAACCAAATAGAATTTCCAATCACCTTCATTTTGGGATCATCTACAGTGCATTATTACATTGTGTGGTTATGATGACATATCATGCTTGATTCTTAGTTAATATAATAACTATTTTTCCATATTTATTTAAATTTACACCTTCACTGTTATTTAATGGGTTTCTGATCTAAGTGTATACCTACATGAAAAGAAGTGTGGATTTGTTAAGCATCATATGTACAATTGGGTTTATTGCCTATAAGCTCAGATCTCTGAAATGATTTTCTACAATTGTTCAGGAAGCTAAAAAAAGGATGGATAAATACAAAGGAGGATGACTCATCGGGAAGAAACTTGTATTGAAAAGAAAGCGGGAAACAATATATTTGAGATATGTTACATGTAGGAAATATATCTGAAATTCCTGTAATTTCATCAACTATTTCTTTTATAACATCATGAATTTTGTCCAATGTAGAATTAGTTATAAATTATAATCACATTTCACATCTATCAAATACTTGTTTGATAGCAAAGCAGAACCTTGATTACTGTAGACTACATGATCGATAAAAAGAAAATAGCTTGGCAAAAAAGAGACTCATTTACCCAGCAGTCAGCACATGTTGGAGGGTCATGATTGAAAATCATTCCATCGCAAAGCTGCTCAAACAACCAATACACAAAATTCAATTATAGATCAATTTGGAATTAAGCTACATTAACACTATCACCGCCTATAAAAGCAGACGCTATGCTTTGAAAGTCCATGTATTTATTGCTAGTCAAGTAGTCATACCGAAGAGCTTGAATTGAACTTACATAGTTACATTTAAAAAAATAGTTCTAATATAGAACAAATTTGGATAAACTTTTCTATAAACACTTCTGAAAAAGAGAGATGAAAATAATCTGATAACTATGAATTTATTTAGTTTTATAACACAACTACAAGTTTTTTCAACAATAGCTTCTCATGAGTTAAAATTAGCTTCTGCATCTAAATATTTTAAAAACCCTCCCATCTAACTTCTCCACAAACACTTACAAGTTTATAAGGACTTAATTTGTAAGTAAAAATAACTATAAACTTATTTTTAACTTAGAAGCTCTCATAACGTATAAGCAAATCCAAACTGGACCTTAACCATTGATGAACCGATATGAAACAAGTTTCCACTTACAAAGAGTCCAAAAGTGAAAATAGAAGATTATTGTGAATCATCCAATATGTTTATGAATGATGACAATTACAACAGGCAACTAAAAATTTATTACTAAATACTAATCAACTGAACTGTTACTAATCAGAAATCAAAGAAATAAGCGTGACCTGATGGAGCCAACCTGAAACCAAAGGGTGGTCTCGTTCACTGACACTTTATAAAACCTACAATCACAGAAAATAAATACACAAATGAAATTTTCAGTTAATATTTACAATAAATTCCTATCTCAATTCGTGATATAAGGACCAATCAAAGTCCAGAAACTAAAATCCAAATCTACAGCACCTCCAAACACGCAACTCCGTTATAACATCAATTAAATAATCTAAAAAATGTTTCTATATTGAATCAATAAATAAAAACGATACCAAATCATCAATCACAAAATAAACTCAGAAAAACGGAGAAATGACGAAAAAAACATTAAATCGAGAGGGAGAGAAAGTGTGTGACGGTCAGATCAGGAAACATAGAGAGAGAGAGAGAGTGCACCCGTCTTCGCTGAGAATGCCGTGAGGGAAGTTACGAATGGGAGAGGAGAGGGTATAATTGTAAAGTTTGTTTCCGTCGAGAAAAGTGAATTGACAAGCTGTGGTAGGTGTTGCTAAGCTGATATACGACGACGAAAGTAGAACAACGGTGAAGATGAGGTAGGTGCGTTGAGCAGCTACCAATGCCATTTGTTGCTGAAGGGTGAAAAAACCAACACGGTTATCTGAATCTCATGGTTAGTTGAGTTTCAGACACGGGTTGAAGCGTGAGATTCAAACTATACTATTCTCTGTGACTCTGACTAAAGAACGAACAAATCTTATTCGTTGTGTGTTCAGGACAATGCGTTCTTTTCTCCGAGTAGTAGTTTTCTTGCTCATTTGCTTAAATCCACCTCAACTATATAAGTGCAGATGCTTTAAATTATTTTAGGTCCCTCTTAATAAACTATTTTACCCTATAATCACCCCTGCAATTAAAATAAAGATTAATTCATCCTTTAAATCTCCAAAATTATAGTGTAATTTATAATTCAGTAAAAAAATTAAATTAATTTTCGAAACATCAAAATAATAAATATAACTTATTATCATAAAAAAATTTGAAAGATATAATCTACTGTTAAAATAGTTTATAACGTTATGGACTAAATTGACGAATATTTTAATAATTTGATTGTAAATTTCTTTTTTTAAATCAATAATCAAAATGATAACATCTTATATTTTTAAAATTAAAATTGTAGTTTACCCTAAAATAAAAACAAATTTTTTATCATACATTATAACATTTGACGTATATTGATATATTTTATTATTTAAATTAATAGTTAAAGCAGTATCTTTTTATTGTCAAATCAATTTAAGGTTCTTAAATTCTCATTCTCTCAAGAAATGTTGTTTATGAATCTAGAAATTTTAGATCAAGAAATTGATCCTTTAGTTTATCAACAAACCCAACTAAAATAGAAAAACAAAGCAACAACTCAATGAACATAAATTTAAAGTTGATAAGAAAACTTCGAAAATTGATGAACAACTCAACAAAATTGTTGAACAAAGTCATAAAATATTTAGTCAACATCGGAACATTGTTGCACTTGAAACGAGACTAAAAAGCAGCATGAAATTGATGGAATTTTGGAAAATTTATAGTTTAGTTTTTTTAATGAGATTGATGTTTTTATGTGTTGATGCGATCTTTAGTTTTAGTTGAACGTAAGACTGTGAATGACGATAGTTAGGGTTTTGGTATAGTACTATAATAGTTGTCTTCGTATTCGCGATTTAAAAAAATATTAATATCAGTGCTTATATCCTTTTGGATATCAACTTTAATACTTGTAGTTTTACACTTTTGGTACTTAAGCGTTTGTATTCATACCCATTACCCACGCTTTAACTAAAATAGATCGATAAATAAATTATATAGTTGTGATTAAATTTAAAAATTATCCAAATATCTTAAATTCTATCATAAAGTATTATAAGTCGATATATTTTCTAATTCAAAATATTTCAAATAAATACTTGTTACAATACACATTCAAAATTCATAATAATATTTTATGAAATTGCAAGTCCTACGACAATATTATTCGAGATCTGTAAAAATAATTCATAGAAAGTTGCAAGTATAATTATAAAGTCACAATTAATAAGACATAATTTTAATTATAAGGACACAATTATTTACCTATTTGTCATAATCAAATTCTTAAAAAGTTTGCAAATGTTTATCTTTCGATTATAAATATTATAGTAGTCCAATGATATTAATAGATGTTAAAACATAAAAATAAAAATAAACAATCAATTAAACTAAATACTAATATAATAAATAATATATTTATATAAGTGTGGGTATGGGACGGGGTGAATAATATAGCACTCTTACCTGCACACGCACGCATACCCACTTAATTTTGCAGGTAATTATTCGCCTTCATGCTTATATCTATTATGAGAGATTTTACCCTATCTATTGTAGATTATTTTTTTGCATGTATATCCATTAAATTTGGATCTAATTGACATCTTTATATAAGACAACATTGTTGTTTTATTTGTTGATGACACTACAATCTCTTGTATGCATGTAATGTTTGAGTTTGGTGAATGAAAATGTTTAATGTTATATTCATTTTGATATTTTAACTTTTTAATTTACGTTTAATTTGGTATCTTAACTATTTAAAATAAGACCTAAAAATAATAATATTGAAATTATATTTACAGATACGTGAGAAGTGATATCTATAAGTTGTTATTTGACTTTAATTAACAAAGTTGACAGAAAAAACCAACTTGACTTAACAAACTCAAGTTAATAATAATATTGAAATTATATTTACATATAGGTGACAAGTTATATCCATATAAGTTGTTATTTGACTTTGATTAACAAAGTTGACTGAAAAAACCAACTTGGCTTAACAAACTCAAGTTAATGGATCAACTTGAATATCTTTTGAGTTAAGGGGTTAAACTGAACTTTAAAAATAAATTTAAAGGTCAATAAAGTATTTAAGTCAAATATTATTTATAAAAAGTGTTACAAAAACAAAATTTAATTTTTTTTCTCAACTTTTTATTATTTATAATAGGAAATATCGAACTTTTTTACAATAAAATGTAAAAAACTAGTATAACATATGTAAACAATTGAAATGTTTTTTCTTATGAAATCATTTTTTTTTTAAATAAAAAAGTTGAAAAATACTTGTTTGATTCGTAAAAATAATTGTTAATTTATCAATTTAAAAAGCAATATACCAAAATGTTTCAACATAGTCTACCATAGAAACTCTCAAATAAATAAATAAAAATGACAGTTATATGGTATTATCAAACAAAGAGTGTGAATGGGTACTATAAATATTTCAACCAATAATTTTATCTAATTTGTTTACATGAACATTGTTACGTGATCTATTAAAGTTGATTAGATTAAGAGTTTTGATATATTAAATCTATTAAATTTCGACCCTAGTTATTTAATAACTTATTTTCATAAATAAAATTTTAATTTTAATTAAAATCATAACAAAAAATATAATTTAAAAATAAACCAAAAAAGTAAAACTTAAAAATTTGGTAGAATTAAATATAAAATATGGTCAAATTCATTTATAAATAATATGTCATTCAACTATTAATAATTTAATTTGATAATATCAAAATATGTTAATTTTCAAATATAGTATAAAAGTCTCGTTAAATATACAATTCTTTGTTGTTTTAAGTAAATGTAATTTCTTTTTAATTTTACAAAAAGAAAGAGACTCGGTACGAGGAAATATAGCCTTATCTATGATGATTTAATTCTCCATTTTATGTATTAAGAGATATAATTTAAAATTAAAATAAAATAAGGTAGAAAAGAGATAGAAATTAGTTACTTTTTTAGGGTTTTTTTAAATTACCAAATTTTTAATTTATTTTTTTATCAATATACTTTCTTTTGAAAATCTATACATTATAATAAAGCAAATATGATAAATTGGCAAATTTGACACGTGTCAACAAACTAGAGTGTTAAGAAAATATAAGTTTCTATTAATAGAAATAATACGTGTTTATTCTTGAGAAGTTAATGGTCAATTAAAAAAATAAAAAAAATGAATTAAAAATAAAAAGCTTTTTTTTGTAAGAAAAGCATAAAACTTCGGTTACATCACGATCTTTGTCCACGATACAATTTAATGGTCAATTAAAAAATTAAAAATAAAATACAATACACCACGACTCACAGTTTTTTCATGTATCCGTTGAGAAGTTAATAGCCAATTAAAAAATAAAAAAAATAAATTAAAAATAAAAGATTTTTTTAAGACAAAAATAAAACTTCTATTACATGAAAAATACATAAGTGAATGACCAATTAAAAATAAAATATAATGTACGACTGACATTTCACATTTCACGGTTGAGAATTAAGTGGTCAATTGAAAGGTAATCTATACAATATAATATCTCTTTTTTTAGAATAAAATTAAACTTATGTTACACGACTTTGTACATGCGTCAGTTGAAAAATTAGTGGCCAATTAAAAAAATAAAAGAATAAAAATAAAAAGAATGGATTAAAAATACACTACACCACTACTTGAGATTTAACTGTTGAGAATTTAGTGGCCAGTTAAAAAAGAAGAATAACAGCAAAATACAGTCACTAACACCACGACGACAGTTTTTGTAATTGTTTTTTAAACACTACTTTATAGCAACCACCCGCTTCAAATTAATTTAATTAAAAAAATTATTTTATTTTACGAATTCTTTTAATACTCTGTTAACCGTCTATCTTTGATACTCTCTCATTTCTTGCGTCTCCCTTATAAATATCATTCATATTGTGTGTGTATACACAATTTTTTAAGCTTTCTTTATCAAAGCTTTCTTATTCATCTTTATCCAATGTCTGAAACAAAAATCATATTTTGTTGCTTCAATTTCTCCAAGAAATGAGTCATGGAATTTGGTTGTTAGAGGTGTGCGAACGTGGTTTTTGTCTTGATCTCCTCAATATTAAACAAAACTTTTATGCAATGGAGATAGTACTGAGATTAATATTCGTGAGCTTTTATTTATCGAATTAAAATTAATATTCCTGGTGAAACTATGCATTTGTTCGTGTTGCGTCTAACAATATGTTCACACGAATTAATTATTTGAATTGGTAAATTTTTTTCAATCTATGATTGTTATTTTATATTGTTTTGTTATGCATATATATATTTTGTATTGTTTATGTTTCTTAATTTTGTATGTGTATATTTATATTTCTATCATCTTATATATTAAATTCACTCATAAATAGTTAACAAATTGTACATTTGTATATTTATATTTCTATTCTCTTATAC
>NC_021164.2:59239614-59287667 GCF_000331145.2 Cicer arietinum | reverse complement strand
CAAATTCAAAGATAAAAGATACTCATAGTTTTTATGTGTATTGTAATTTTTTGTTTGTAACGGGAAAATTATTTTTCTTTAGTATTTTGTGAGTAGTACTAAAATGAAAGATATTTTGTCCACTTATACATCAAAGGTTGAATAATAAAAATAAAAATTCATTATTAAGTTACTTACTCATCTTTACATTTACTTATTTTATATATGCCTATGTCCATTATTTTAAAAATTCTTATTTCATCTAATCTAATTATTTAATATTTTTTAATAATTATTGTTTTTATTTGTTTAAAATTAAAAGTATTGTTTTGTAATAAATTTTTTGGAAAGAAATAAGATTCTTTGTAGAATTCAAAAACAAGGCATGGTGTTGGAGTCATACTTTTCATCAATAACATTGAGCATATAAAAAAATAGTTTTTAAGTTAAGTTATAATTAGATTTTTTTTAATTTTTTTATTTTAAATTATTTTTCTAAGTCAACTTATTTTTTTAATATCAATAAAATAAATTTTATAAAATTTGATATATATATATATATATATATATATATATAAACTAATATAATAATTTATTTATTAAAATCGTTGTTTCCGTGCGACGCACGGGTTACGAACTAGTTATATATTAATCTACTATATTTTTTCTCATAGTTGTAAGTCATTATTTACACAGTCGACTTTCTAAAGAAAACTCAAATTTGCAACGACAACTTGATATTGAATTTTATGTTTTATTTTCTTTTAGATAGAGAAGTCCCCTTTTAAAAAATTAACTTCTTACATTTTTCTTAAAAAATTAATTGAAAAAAATATATAAATAATTAATATAATTGATTCATAAAAAACAACAACACAAAGTTTACAAAAATTAAGTACATTGACTAGAATTGTCCGTAACATTTAGACAATGTTTTTTAGTATGACCAGTTAACCGACATCGTCTACATTTTCTTTACATTTTTTTCTCAAACGTTCATTTCAGTTATGATATGGATACTAATTACACACATCAGACAAATGCACAAAATAGTTTTAAGGAGCGTTAAAATATGCAAATATGACATGTACAAGAATGTTAATGTATTCAACATCTACAAAAAAAAAAAAAAGAGTTATCCTATACTCAATAAAGGATATTGTTCTTATATGAAGGTGAAACAATGTATCACAATCATGAAATGTATATAACTAAAAAAATATCGTTCAAATAGTACCTTTGAACTAAAATGGATGTTAGAGAAATGTGTCAACAAAATGCGGACTATGTCGGCTAATTAATCATACTCGAAAACGTTATCTAAATATTACGAACAACTCTAATCAACCTATCTAATTTTTATAAAATTCAATATTGTTGTTTTTTGTGAATGAATTTTAACAATTTATATATATATATATATATATATATAAAGAAGGAAGAAGAAGAAGACAACAACTACAACGAATAAGAGAGACAAATAATTAAGGCGACAACGAAGGATTAGAATAATAATGTTTTATTTATTTATTTATGTTTTTGTAATTAAATGTAGTAATAAAATAGAAAATGTATTTTTAAAAATAGAATGATTTTCATAATTTTGGAATAATAATTGGGAATAATAATAACAAAATGTAATAATATGGAATATACCACATCATCCTTTTTTTTACACATTATTAAAAAAAATGACATTTTATCATTTTTGAACTAAAATTCTATTTATAAATTAAAATTGAAAACAAATAAAATAGAAAAAATATTTTAGTGATTCAATTAAAATAAGGTGACAAAAACATAATTAAATCAAAATAATATTTATGAGAAATTCCCTAAAACAGCTCCTTCGCTAGTTCTAAATAAAATAGTTTATATAAAGAGTAAAATTAGAAAGAAAAGAGTTACATCAACGGTAAAAACAAAGGTATCCATTACCATTTGTTTGACCTCCATTTAAATATTCTTAAGCACTTAAGTCAATTAAAATAAATGAAGTAGTACAAAGAGGATAATTATCAATCCAAATCGAATATTTGGAATATAGAGAAATACGAGCTAAACGATGAACATAATATTAATAGTCCATTTAATATAATTTAATAAAAGAAATAATAATAAATATTAATCTTTTGATAATTAACAATTATCGCAAAAGAAAAAAAATATTTGAATTTCACATTTATTTTACATACCACATTCTAATAGTCCTCTCAAAGTGAATCTATCTAAATCTAATGTGAAGAATAACATCAAAAGTCACTTACAGACATAAAAATTTTGCAAAATCGAAATTTAAGAGTGTCTCAAAATTTCAAGCAGCCGACTATTATCAAACATTCAATATTACGATTAATTAAGGGCTATAATACATCAATTATTATTCAGTGATCTAAGTGAATCTAAGTTAACTTTATAAAAAGGAAGAGACCATGAGGATTTAAGCCTCGATTCTTATACTTCAGTAGAAATAAATTAAAAATGAAAATAAAATGAATTAGAGAAGATATAAAAATTAGTTACTGTATATGACGAAATTCGATTTATCAAAAGTAAATAAAAAGTTTAATTACAAATATTTTTATATTTACTAGATAAAAC
Source organism: Cicer arietinum (assembly GCF_000331145.2). Classification (NCBI taxonomy): domain Eukaryota; kingdom Viridiplantae; phylum Streptophyta; class Magnoliopsida; order Fabales; family Fabaceae; genus Cicer; species Cicer arietinum. The sequence goes on along the minus strand of NC_021164.2, from coordinate 59,285,087 downwards.
ATCACAATTTTAAAAACAAGTGCACCTATATTTTAGATATTTTTATTTATATTCTCTTTTAAATTTTTCACACTAAATTAAAATTTATATATTAAAATGACTTTATTATATCATACAATTAAATTTAGATACTAAAATGTTTTATCTTTTTATCTCAAAGCAGAAATACTACCACTAAAGATTATTTTCTACAAGGGATCACATCTTTGGATACCAACATCTATTGTCATAATTTATTTTTTAGATGACAAATGATTAATTATTAGTTTAATAAATAACTAATAATAAAAAATTAAAAAATCAAATTATATTAACAAAATACAAAAGAAAAAAACACTATCAAAATCGTTACGATTGAATAGACGTATCAAAATAAATAATAATATATTATTTTAGTAACTCTTTTATATTTTTCTTGATAAATTTATTAGTTAACTCTTTTCTATTTCCCCCTGATTTATACTTCTATTTAAAGTGCAATAAAATTAAGAAATTATATGAGGTAGTTGTTAATAAGTTAGAATGAAGTTGTTAATTTATTCATAAAATATAAGGGAGTTGTTCAAACAATAGAGCATTTGTTTAATTTTCATTTTTTTCCATTAAATATTTTTATTTTTATTTTATTTTATTAATTTAATTTGGTTTTTTATTATTTTTTATTTATTAAATTAATTATTTGTTATAAAAAATAAATAAATTTCAATAGAGGATACTACTTTTTATTAGACGAAAAAAAATTATTTAGAAGATTGCATCCCCGTCTTGCGATATCCTAGAGGTAATAAAATATATTAATGAAAAAAAATGCAAATTAGTGTGGTTTAATAAATGTAAGTGCTATATTATTGTAACAATTTCTACTATTGCGGTAATAAATTAGCAATTTTATACTGCTGCAAAAATAAATAATGTATCATATTATTTTAATAATTTATCTCTATTAAGTTAACAACTTCTTTCTATTTTTGTATGTATCTACTAAATAAAAAATAATAAAATAAAATAAAGTTGTTAATTTATATATAAGAGTGATCATAATATAGGAAGAAATTGTCAAAATAATATTGGACGTTGTTTACGTTAGTAAATCTACTCAGTCACATTATTTATATATTTTTTATTATTTGATTTGATTTTATTAAAATAGTTTGATTTTTAATTATTTATTAAATTAGTTATAAATTATAAAAAATAAAAAGCAATGATTTCATACTCGCTTTTATTGTAGAAAAAAAATATAAGATATAATTTATAATATAAATTCAATCAGTTTTTCCTTTTGCTTTATTAAAATCAAAATTAAAATAGCAAGCAACAACATATAAAAAGTTCGACAAAATTGACTGAACGACACAGTTGTAATAGCAGCCATGGAGTCCGACTTACGCAACAAAGCGTTAACAAGCACTCGCTTTTCTGAACTCAATCCACCACTTTCTAATCCCGTTCTCCAAGCTCTTTCTCATTCAGGTTTCGACTTCTGCACTCCCGTTCAAGCCGCCACCATTCCTTTGCTCTTGCACCTACAAAGACGTTGTCGTCGCGCCGCCACTGGTTCAGGAAAAACCCTAGCTTTTGTCATTTCACTTGTCGAGATTCTTCGGTGGTTTAGTAGGTTTAGTAGAAAAAATTAAATGTTTGCTTAGGAAAGTAAAAAAGTGCTGAGGTGAATGGGTGAAAAAAAATAATTATATATATATGTTATAAATAAAAATAACAATTATTTATATATTTTTTTTTTAAAAAAAATATCAATATAAATTTTTACTTTAAATTAATAATAAAAAAACTAAAAATTAAGTATATAATAAAAAAAACATTAAAACAAATAATAACATGTTAATTACTAAAAATAGAAAATTCATATAAATATACATGTTTTAGTGAATAATAATGCCATTGTAAATTATCATCTTTAAAATATTCGAATGTAGATATATATATATATATATATATATATATATATAACAATAGATATGTGTTTATTTATTGATTTTTGATGAGTAATTAATTAGATTGATATTTTAAAATGTGTCTGTCAAATAAATTAAACTAATAAATTGAAAGGGCTTGTATTTTCTGAAAGTATGCCTTGATTATAAAGATTCTAGAAAATAATAATAAAACATAAAACTATATCGTGTGAACGTGGATAATAGAACTATGTATGGATTGTTGAGACAAAATCTCTCAATTGGTTTTAATGATAACAAAATTAATTAAAAGATTATGATTGTGTTAATGACTAATCTGTGCTTTTGAGTGCATTCATATAAGAAAACAAGTTATCATTCATTAAGGAAAAAGAAGAAAATTCTGAGTTAAATGATAAGTGTGGAAAATGCCGAGGATGGCCTCACAAGCTGGTGAAACTGCAGTTCTACATCCTTGCAGATTTGAATTCATTAATCAAAGGCATAATAGTATTAAAGAATGAATTATTTGAATTCATCCATCAAAGGCAGAATAGTATTAAAGAATGAATTGTTTGATTCATTCAATAAAGGCAAAATACTATTAAAAATGTTTAAAGAAAGACCTTTGAAGAAAAGTAGCAAGAATGCAAGAGAAAGGTACGAGGAATGATGATCTTAGCATGTGCCTATAGTCAACATCTTGAAAAGCATCCCAAGACTTTATGAAAGCAACTCATCATGTCACAGGCAAAAAGGCTACATGTACAATTATGTGTTTTAATAAGATTATAAAGTCAATCTTCAAAAAGGCAATAACAAACAAGTCTTAAATAAATTGATCACATGTCTTAAGGCAAAGAAAGAAGAAAGAAGGTCTTCACGTGAAGCCTTCACAAAGCCTTGAAGAAATGAATGAAAAAGACATCACATGTTCTTACAAGGCATTAAATGGAGGAAAGAGAAAAAGCTCACATGTGAAGCTTTATGAAGGCATTGAAGAAAGAGAATGAAAAGGACTCCACACAATATTCAAACATTAAAGAAAGGAAAGAGAAAAGGACAACACATGTCCCCAAGTGCCAAGAAAACAGTACCTCGTACTTGAACATAGAATACATATTTTCAAATGAGCTGAATGACATTTTTGTAAATATGAAGAAAAACTTGGCATTTCTCAAATGAATTTTCCAACGGTCATAAAAGGCTTGACTTATGAAATGAACATCGCAAGACCTCTATAAATTGCAGCAAGCTGATCTTCATCAACACACAACACATTGCATTAAAAAAGATCAAAGATCTTAAAGCTTTCAAGAAGCAACATCCATTATATCTTCATACTTTCTACAAATCCTACATTAGATCTTTGTTAATCTTTTGAGAAAGTATTTAGAATCAATCAATCTCTTATCACACTATAATTTCCACGTGAGGTATACTTGAAAATATTTGAAATCTGATTGTAAGCTTGGTGAAGCTTGAGAATACACAAGTTGTAATCATCCTTGGTCAGAGGTTGATCTGTTTGAACATTAGTGAAATCTCACAAGGGTGTGAGGACTGGAAGTAACCATCTTTGGGTGAACCAGTATAAAAACAGTGTGTGTCAATCTTATATTGCTTCTTCACTCTTTAACTCGTTTTGAATTTGAAGGTTTTGAAAACCCATCCTCGGGCTTGCCATCCTCAGCAAGAGGATAGTTTTTAAAACACTTGAAAACTACTTTTAAAACAGCAAAATCCCTATTCAACCCCCCTTCTAGTGATATTTAGCTACATCATGGATGATTATAGATAATTAAATTGTAATTTGAAAATTTGGTAAATGGTAGGTTACTCTATAATTTTTTTTAAATATGTTATTTCACATTTTTTTTAGTTAAATATCAATTAGAATAGCAACTAAAAAAAATGCAAAAAATACTAAGAGATTAAAGAATTGTTGCAAGATGTGATGACAATAAAACTAAACTATTTATAAAAAGTTGCATGAAAGAAATTTGAGTCTAATATATATACATTAATATATATACATCATGTGTACATTGATATGTGTAGAGAATCATGTAAATTGGTAAGGTAGTAGGTGCATATTTTTGTGATGATTTATTTATAAGTTTATTTTTTAAGAGGATCAAAAAATTATGAAATTGAGTATCTAAATTCATTGATTTGTTTATAATAAAAAGGAGATGTAGAGAGATAGTAGATAGAGATTAGGTGGAGAGATAGAGATGCATAAGAGAGAGATATGTGTATTTAAAAATATCATGCATTTAAAAAATATTTTTTCAAACAAACATGTTTTCTTGAAAACCATTTTTATGTCCTTTATGATAATTTTTGTTGTTTAAAAAAATCATTTTTATAATAGTAAACAAACATAAGTTAAAAAAAATTATTTTATAAAAAATCTCTAAATTATTTAAAACAAAAATTATTTTTATTTAAGTTCAAACAAACGCACCAAATAATAATAATAATAAATGCGGGGCGGAGTGGATACTATAGTACCGTACCGCACCCATACGTGTTCAATTTTGCGGGTAATTACCCGTCCCCATATCTATACCCATTGTGTACCAGTTTTTACTCTATTCATTGCAGGTACCCACCTAGTCTGGATCTAATTGCCATCTCTGGTGTGATGAACTGAACAAACAAATTTTGTATTCTAATAGAAGGTCGGATGTGACCATGTAATGACATTTTTTTTTATTAAATTAGTTATTGATTATTTAATAAATTAAAAATAATTAAAATATTTTAAAAAAATCAAAATACTATCAATATATAATAATAATAACAATAATTAATAAAATGATAAATAATAATAATAATAATAATAAAAGTAAGTTATATTAAAATGAAAGAAAAAAATACATCAAAAGGTAGATGTGTTAAAAGTGGTATGTTATTCTAACAACTCATTTATATTTTGTAGATAAATTTAAATTATTTTAATAAGTATATCTTGTTTTGTATCTAAATTTTTAAATTCAATTAGAATTATCATCAATGCCACGACGTTATAGTATTTGGTATTATATTAATTATAAATTACAAAAAATAAAAAGTAATAAGTGATTTCATATTCACTTTTATTGTAGGAAAAAAAAAATAGTTTAACATATAAATTTTAATATAAGAAATAAGGAAGAATTTTAAATAAAAGAAGAATATAAAAGAAATTCAATCCGTTTTTGCTTTTACTTTATTAAAATCAAAATTAAAATAGCCCTAATAAAACAAGCAACAACATATACAAAGTTCGACAAAATTGACTGAACTGCACAGTCCTAGTAGCAGCCATGGATTCCGACTTACACAACAAAGCGTTAACAAGCACTCGCTTTTCTGAACTCAACCCACCACTTTCTGATCCCGTTCTCCAAGCTCTCTCTCATTCAGGTTTCGACTTCTGCACTCCCGTTCAAGCCGCCACCATTCCTTTGCTCTGCACCTACAAAGACGTTGCCGTCGACGCCGCCACCGGTTCAGGAAAAACCCTAGCTTTTGTCATTCCACTTGTCGAGATTCTTCGCCGCTCCGCTTCTAATCCCAAACCTCACCAGGTTCCTTATTCTTTTCATTGTTATTACTGTTTCAATTCAAATTTCTGTATTTTATATTGAACCTAGGTTAAATAATTGTAGTATGTTCAATTTTTGTGCGTATGTGATTACGGACCCTTTGGATATATGTAGGTTCTGGGAGTAATTATATCTCCTACAAGAGAACTATCATCCCAAATATATCAAGTTGCACAACCTTTCATTTCAACTTTATCCAATGTTAAGTCGATGCTACTTGTTGGTGGAGTGGATGTAAAAACAGACATGAAGAAAATTGAGGAAGAAGGGGCAAATATATTAATTGGCACCCCTGGCCGATTACATGACATTATGAATCGAATGGATGTCTTGAATTTCAAAAGCTTTGAGGTATACATTTCACTATTTAGAGCATGTTTGACTTGACTTATTTGAGCTTATTTAATGGCTTAAGCATTTGTGAGATTATTTTTGAAGAGCTTGTGGAAAATGGCTTATGTCAGATGTTGTTGTCAACTTTTTTCTATATGCTCTTCAGAATAGCTTATGAAAATTGCTTATAGCTTATATAAAAATTGTTTGACTTAATTTAATCTTTTGTTATAGTAATAACTTATTCATAATCATAAGCACTTACATGATAAGCGCATATAGCATAAGTGTTTAATTAAGTTGTTTATCAAAAGTAGGGACAATGTACATTTGTGTATTAGTAAGGGTAGGATTTTAATTGTGATTTAGCTTGCAGATTTTGATTTTGGATGAGGCTGATAGACTCTTAGATATGGGATTCCAGAAGCAGTTAAATGCAATCATAACTCAGTTGCCTAAGCTTCGAAGAACTGGCTTATTCTCTGCTACTCAAACTCAGGCTGTGGAAGAGCTTGCAAAAGCAGGATTGAGGAACCCTGTGAGGGTTGAAGTTCGAGCAGAAACAAAAACAGATAATGATCCTTCAGCATCAAAGCAGCTCGAGTCTTCGAAGACACCTTCAGGTCTTCACATTGAGGTATTACCCAACAAGCATACATGTCAGTGCACTGGAGATTAGATGTGTAACTTTAATGGCCAATGATTTCATTATTTCACTTTAGTAGTACTGGAGTAGAATCACTTCAATTTCTTTTCGGTAATTTAGCAGTGAGTCTTTGGTTGGCGCTCTTACTAAAATCCATATAATATGTTTCATGTATTGCTAATAGGTGTATGTATGATACAGTTTATGCTCATCGTTTTCTTATACTCATCCTCTTCTTTTCTTTTTGAGCTTGCAGTACTTGGAATGTGAAGCAGATAAGAAGCCGTCACAGCTAGTAGATTTCCTTATTAAGAACCGCTCAAGAAAAATTATAATGTGAGTACACAATGTTGATAATCAATAGTGTGATTTGTGCAGTAGAAGAACAGCCTATCATACTCAAAACATCATTTGGTCCTAATGCAGATATTTCATGACTTGTGCTTGCGTTGACTATTGGGGAGTTGTTCTTCCTCGCCTTTCTGTTTTGAAAGGCTTCTCCTTGATCCCTCTTCATGGAAAGATGAAGCAGGTATAAATTTGACTGTTACCAACTCAGCATTCCTCAATATTGAAGTGGATTTTTCTATATACCAGCCTTGTTTTTCTTACCACCCATTGTTATTTTCAAATTTTACTGTTTGTAATTTCGATACTTAATTGCTTATTTATTTATTTATTTATTTCTCCATGTAGACTGTCAGGGAGAAGGCCTTAGCTTCATTTACATCGCTTTCAAATGGAATTCTTCTCTGTACGGATGTTGCAGCACGTGGGCTTGACATACCTGGTGTAGACTGTATAGTGCAGGTAGCTTTTTGACAATGTAGATGCCACTGTTTATTGACCATTGTGTTTCATCCTCTCTTTTGCCAAATTTAATAATACAGTGTGGTTCAAATGTTTCTTGATATTTTCCACTTGAATACTTCAATATTTATATAAAATGGAATTAATACATCCCCTGTTATTGCACAGTATGATCCTCCTCAAGACCCAAATGTTTTCGTACATAGAGTTGGTCGAACTGCTCGGTTGGGTAAACAAGGACATGCTGTTGTGTTCTTATTACCAAAGGTATTGTCTAGCGTATCATGCCATAGTACCTTTTGGTAGTATACATAATATGTTTTAAGTTAATCTTTTTTAATGGTAAAGTAATCTATGTAAATGTGTAGGAGGAATCTTACGTCGAATTTCTTCGTATAAGAAGAATTCCTCTTCAAGAGAGAAGATGCTCTGACGATGTATCTGATGTTACTTCCGAGGTTTGTTCTGGGTCTTTATGATCTCAATTTCTTCTATTGGCATAATGTTTGTATTTGTATGAATACTATAGGAAGGTCCCATTGTTATGCTAATAGTAAAAGTCACTAGATCTGTCATCTGTGACCTACTTAATAAAGTTCTAGTAGTACAAACATGGAAATAAATTTCCTCATGCACCATACTGTGAGTTGATTGCCACTTAGGACGATCATGATATAATTCATGATTAGAACTCTTTTTTGATTGACTGTTTAGGTAAAAATCCAACCAGTCCTATCTTTATGGAACTGCAAATTATATATGAAGATTGAACCCTTTCAATTATCTTCTAACAACATTGTGAATCAAAACTTGTTTTAGATTCGTTCTGCTGCAGCGAAAGACCGGGATGTCATGGAGAAGGGAGTTAGGGCATTTGTTTCTTACATCCGTGCTTATAAAGAGCATTGCTGCTCTTATATTTTCAGGTGAGTAATGTTTAAGTATAATGTTGCTTTCCACTCAATAATGCAACATCTTTGTTGTTGAACTGTTCCCACTCTTACAGGTGGAAAGAACTTGAAATTGGCAAATTAGCCACGGGACATGGCTTATTGCAGCTTCCATTAGTGCCGGAGGTAAAGCGCCACTCGCTGTCCACTGAGGGATTTGAACCAGTTAAAGATATCAATTTGGTGGACATTAAGTTCAAGTAAGAATATTTTCATAGAATAACCTTTTTAGGTAAAAGCATTTTTAGAGTATCTCAAGGAGTTGGTGAACATAATTCAATAATAACTATGCTGCTGGTTTAAAACTTCATATTTATAGGGATAAATCGAGGGAAAAACAAAGGAAGAAAAACCTTCAAGCAAAGAAAGAGACCAAAGAGAAAGAGCCAACACCTAAAAAACCAAAGAAAACTCCGGATGCTACTGTCATGAGGAAGAAAACAGCTAAACAGAGACGCGCTCAGCAGACAGTTGAAGACGAGGAAGAGTTGATGCAAGAGTACCGCTTGTTGAAGAAATTGAAGAAAGGAACCATAGATGAGGATGAATATGCTAAGTTGACAGGCACTGAGGAATTATAGTTGACAGTGGGCTAGTAAATTATAGCATCTTTTGATGCCACATGTATCCTCTAAAAGATATGAGATATATACATTTTTCACTGGTGGTGCAGCTCAGAGTTCAGAAGATCGACTTCCTTTTTGTTGCCGATAGAGAGACCTTTTTGGCCATAGATTGGATGAGTGACATTTACAGATTACAGTACATAGAAAGTGAAGTGCAGGGATTTGGAAAGGTACTAGTCGTTGGATGAGATCGCCTTTTAAGGTTATGAACATCGGGAAGATTAATATTATTCAAAATGTTTTTTGCCTGGTATCTAGTTGCTTTTTAATAGTCTTTACTTATATACATTGTTCACGTGCCTTAGTTTAGTGTGACAATATGCAGCATAGAAGTTGAATTATGTTCTAGGTATTTGTAACATTAATAAAGGAAGTCATATGACCAATTTTGTTTTTTACTCATTACTAACTGTTAGTGATTTATGGCCCTCGCTTAAATGAAGGGGAACTTTCCATTTTATGCTTTTAATTGTTTAAGCATTGATTTTAACTTTGCTAGGATGATTTTTTAATGGCAAGAAGTTTTTCTACCCTTCGAAGTTCTTTGAAGCAAGATCGCAAGTCATTAAGGATTCTAAGCAACTGAATGTGTGGGTTTACAGTCTAATCAAGTATTTATTTATGTATTATTTTAGAAAATTTATTCAAATAAGTTGAAAATATTTTATCGACTTGATTGAATTTAAACATAAATATTTATACTACGATGTACTTTTAAATAAATTCTACACGAACCTGTTAAAAATATATTCATACTCCCTTTATTTCTAAATATAAAATAAGTTAAGAAAGTTTGAATTAAATTCATCAATTTGTTTACTTCAATAAAAAAAAAAAAATTCTTTTGATCCTTTATGTTTTTAAAAAATTACAATTGTGCTTCGAAGTTCACTTCTAAAGGATTTTTAGATGTGTTTTCTTTGAAGTAAATGTATTTTAAACACAGGTAGACACCAAATACCGAATTTCAAACATATTTTATATGATTTTTAATTTTATATTAATTATTTATCTATCCTCAGATTCCAAACATATTAAAACTGAATGTATTTGTAAGATGTTGAATATTTGGAATTATAATTTTGTGTAAAATAACATAATATATATGAAAATATGGATACAAAATCTCTCAAAAGATAATACTACCATATTTTCTTGGGGACTTTCAGCTTTGTCGGATTCGACCATTGTCCGACGTGGATAGGAGGGATTTGTCTATATGAAATAACTTGGAAGGAGGGACTTGTGTATTTTATATTTCTAAAATTTATGTTAGAAATGGAGTGACAATAATAGAGCAATAAAAACAAAAAAAGTGGGGTAGTAGTAAAGTAACTTTGTACCATGTCAGTACTGTGTAGAAAGAAAGCAGTGATGTGAAAGTAACATGAGATGAATCCTAGGCATCTGGAATCCTATATAAATCGGCAATTCTTAATCAATGCTCGAAACATCCTACGTCACATTCTTCAAACAACTCAAAGCCTTATGTCAACTCAAAATGACTCCTCTGTTTCCGAAGATCCTCCTTTCGATCCCAAACAACCTTCTATCCCCATTTCATATCCAATCAAGAGTCTTCAGGAGCTTGAATCTCGCTCCTATTTCGATTCCTTTCATTACCCTTTCAACATAGCTTCAGTTCCAATTTCTTCATCTTCGTTGCCTGATAGACGTAGATTGTTGGTTTGTCATGATATGGCTGGTGGTTACTCGGATGATAAGTGGATTCAAGGTGGTACTAATCCTGATGCTTATGCTATTTGGCATTGGCATTTGATTGATGTTTTTGTTTACTTTTCTCATACTCTTGTTACTCTTCCTCCTACTTCTTGGATTAATACTGCTCATCGCCATGGTGTCAAGGTACTACTTGCCTTTTTTCTTAACTCTCTTAATTTAGTGTTTATCATATTTGTGTTTATGTATAAGATATAAAAGCCAAACTGTTTTGGTATAAGCTACACGCTGTTTTCGTTAGCTAACTTGGAGAGTTTATGAAAATAAATTGAAAATAACTTATAAACATGTCAATTGTCGAATTGAGTCTCCAACTAATTTTGAATTTGAATTGGTTCAATTGTTAGTTGGTTTGAGTTTGAGTTTTCTGCTTTTGTTTTTTGATATCTAATCAATTAAATTTGCTTTACTAACTACTAGTTTTCTCGGTCATTTGTATGCTCATATAGTTGGTTTAATTTAATGGATCTGTGATCATTTGGTAATGTAAAGTACTTTTCTGAATATTTTTTGGGAGCTCAGGATTCATGGAGTTTGACTTTGTTTTTCACTTGGAGATGTATCTGACATTATTTATTACTGATCATGTTTTAATCAGAACAAATGGTTTGTTCTTGTTTCTTTGATATTTCAGGTGTTGGGAACTTTCATCACTGAATGGGACGAGGGAAAGGCTACCTGTGATATACTGCTTTCAACAAAGGAATCTGCCCAAATGTATGCAGAACGCCTCACAGAGCTTGCTGTTGGTTTAGGCTTCGACGGATGGCTGGTAAATTATTTGTTATCTTTACGTGCTTAATTATAGAGTTTCTATTGATGTCTATTTGAATTTTATATTATCTTATTAAGTTGATATTCGATTTTCATTTACACCCTTTCATGGTGAGAAAAAAATAATTTTTTCTAAGAGAATAAGGGGTATCATAATGTTGTGGAGACTTTACTAGAACAATAACTAGAATTTGCTTATTTGCTAGACATTCTCAATGAATTGACTTTATGAAGTACATAATGTTAGGTGCATATGTTATGCATATTTATACTAAGAAACAAATTTGTAACTATAGCTCTAGTACTTTACAGTAACACATTTGTCATATTCTTTGTTAATTATTCAAATTCGTAATGTTTAATTGCAGATAAATATGGAGGTAGAGTTGGATCCGGGGCAAATTTCTAATTTGAAAGAGTTTGTAGACCATTTATCAATAACAATGCATTCTTCTGTGCCTGGATCATTAGTGCTGTGGTAAGTATGAGAGTCAGCAGTTTTTTTATTGAAGTGGATGGGGTCAAAAGTAGTCTTTGATGTGTATTATTGGTCATGTAGGTATGACAGTGTTACAATTGATGGTAAACTGAATTGGCAAGATCAACTAAACGAATACAATAAGCTGTTTTTTGATATATGTGATGGAATATTTGTAAACTATACATGGAAGGTATTTTTTTTCTTCCTGTGGTATGCTTCCGCAACACTGATGTTTAATCCGTCAGAAAATATTCTTTTAACATTAATTTAGGACACCTAAGCTAGACAAGTTTTTAAATGATTAATGCAGGTCACACACATGGTTAGTGCAATTCAATGAACGGATAATGAATATATCAAGATTGGATAATTTATTAACCATCAACTAAATTTATTAACCACAAATTTGAAATTTATTAAGCATGATTTCAAGTGTTCAAACTACATGTAGATTTGAACACATAAAAATAATGGTTAATGATGTTCGCTTTCGTGGTTATTGAAGTTTAGTAGATGTTAATGAGTTGCGACACGTGATATATCATTTAACCAAATCTTACACTTGATTAACCGTGTGTATGAACTACATAAACCATTTTAAAAATTATTGAATTTAGGTGTCCCAAATTGATGTTCAAATTACATTAATGTTAATCAATAGTTAATTTTCTTAGTTATTTTTTTTATGTATCATATAGGAAAATTATCCAAGTCTCTCTGCTGCTGTGGCTGGTGATCGGAAGTTCGATGTATACATGGGAATTGATGTATTTGGAAGAAACACGTATGGCGGTGGACAGTGGAATGTATGTAGTCTGTGATATTCATATATATATATATATATACATATATATATATATATATATATATATATATATATATATATATATATATTCATATATATATATATATTTACTATATTTGCAATATAGTTATTTGGCCAAGTTGCCTGTAACTGAATATTCTATTACCAATAAGATAGTTGTCCCTTTTGTTTCAAAGTGAATTGTTTTTAAAAGTTATTTTTGAAAGCACTTTCTGTTGGAGTTTCTTTGGGACATAAACTGGTGAAATTTAAGTTGCCAAATAGTTTTGACAGTGGAGTATGTGACTGGTAAAATGAAAAGGATATCTCAGTGTTAAAATGTTAATTTCACTTTTTATAGTATTTATCTCAATGCTTGTTTCTATTAATTTCTGTAATATGTTATGAATGTCTCAGGCAAATGTTGCTCTTGATGTACTAAGAAAGAATGACGTCTCTGCGGCAATATTCGCTCCCGGATGGGTTTATGAGACAAAGCAACCACCAGATTTTGAGACTGCTCAGAATAGGTAGTTTAGCCATCTATTTTGCAATACCACAAAATTATTGCAATTTTTCTATCACAAGCTTAACTAATTTGATACATAATAATATATTGAGAAGGACAAATCTAAAGCTAGAAAGTGGTCATAAACTGTGGTTTAATAACTTCAATTTCAAGCTTGTTAGTTCTTTTTTCCCCTTGAAGAACCTTAATAACTGTTTTTATTTCTATCTAAATTATGCATTGTAGCATTATTTCAAGTCATTAGAATCCCTATTTATTCGCTTCAAAAAATAATCCCTATTTATTCTAGCCCAACTGAGGCTTCAAAATCATGTTATGCCGATTTCTTGGCACACTTTGCTCTTTTAATCTGAGTATGATAATGTTTTTTGAACTAAAAAAGTCTGTATTACAATATTTATGTTGGCATAAAAATTTAACTTAATTTCTTTTATCTTACAAATCCTATTGCTTCTGAATTGTAAAATCTTTTCTGCATTTGCAATTGAGTTATGGTAGTAGGTCACAATTACATGGTCAAAGTTTTTTTTTCTTTATATTAATAATGGATATCAAATCTTAAATAGTTAAATTTCTTGTTCATCATGCGTACCAGAATCATTGTCATGCATTCAATATTGCAGTTGGTGGGCTCTGGTGGAAAAGTCATGGGGAGTACTGCGAAATTATAGTGGACCACTACCGTTATCTACAAATTTTGATCAGGTTAAGAATTGCAATGCCATCTAATAACTTCAGATCAAATTCTTGTGTATCCTATCTTTGAAATGCCTCCTATCTTTGTTACTTCAGGGACGCGGTTATCATATTTCAGTTGATGGAAAAAATATATCAGATGCTACATGGTGCAACCTTTCTTGCCAAGGTTTTCAGGTATGCACCTTATAATCATTCTTCCTTGTTGTTGGCTCTACTATTTATCATACAGGTAGTTTGATATATGACCTATAAAAGATTATATTTCTTAATTTATTTGAATTCTTAGTTTTTCATTCTTAGATCAGAGCTTAATTTTAATTAAAATAACTGGAAGCCAAATTCAATTTGTGAATTTATGATACCGATTTAAGAGTTTTTGTAATCTAAGTCAAATATTTGTTTGCAGCCACTCCTTGAGCTTGCTGATCCTACAAATTCTATTCAAGTTACTGTAGAGTAAGTGATTGCACAAATCTAATACTTCAAAATGTTCTTGTACATACCACATATTGCATATATATTCAAAGTAATTATTCTAAAATAGCATATGGCTAAACAGAGCAATTTCGTTTATATGTGTGCGTGAAGAAAATTCATCATAGGTTCTTACTGAATTTTGAAGATTTTATCTTAGAAATAGAAATTGTTATTAATCTTGCTTCAATTATTTTGCAATCTGCTGAAACATCTTCAGTGGTAGCTGACCTAATAAGGTAAACTGTGTGGAAACATCAATTATCCCGGGTAGTTTTAGTGCAGCATTGACACTTCAGATTGAAGGCGTGTCCGGTGTCCGACATGTGTCTGACGCCACACCAAAACATGTAGTTACATTCAATTTCTTCAGTTTTTCAAATTATTATCGGTGTCAACGTGTCAGTGTTGTGTCTGATGTTGGTGTCTACAACAATGCTTGATTTTATATAGTATTAAAACCTGAACATAATATTGATTGTCTCCATTCTTTTCTATTCTTCCATTTTAATATGAAAAAAAATATTGAAATTGCTGCATTCCAGATCTAGTCCTCACAAGATAATATTTGTTGTTTTGCTTGTGAATTGCAGCTTGAAGGAAGCATCATATAGTGGAGGGGGTAACATTACATTCAAAGGATCTCTTGAAAAGCAAACTTACTTTGAGAGAAAAATCCTTCAAGGAGAGTTTCTTTTGAGCGAGTTGCCTATCCACTTTATCTATTCTGTAAGTTACAATTTCTTGGAAGAAACCCGTCAAAGGCATTTTTATTTTTATTTGAAGTTTCAAATAAGTCCTTTATATTTTTTTGTATCAATATAGTCTTATATCTTTAAAAATGTATAGTATTCTAATTAGTACCCTCTCTCTTTTTTGTGTGTGTCTGATTCATCACGTTCACCAAAATCATTATATATATGTAGTATTGTAATCGGAAGCCTCTCTTTTCCCATGCAAATAACGTCATGATTGATGCAGGTGAAATCTAATGGCAATTCTTCATTAGGACTTAAGCTTATTTTCATTTCCAACGAAGACGAAATTCTTTCTGTACTTCTCACATCCCAGCCAGAAAATCATTTCTCAAGTAAATTCAGCAAAATAATCACGACACACGAACACAGGGATTTTTCCTCTGCATGGGTTATAAATGAAGGTGCAATTGCAATGAACGGATACACTCTAACCGAAATCCACGCTGTGTGCCACAGATCAGATTCTTCATTACCAGATTCCAAAGACAGTACTGAGGTTTCTCCATCAGATTATTATGCACTTCTCGGTCATATCACAATAAAAAACTCTGACTATAAGCCAGATTTTCCCGTTTCCTCGTCCTGGCTAGTTGATGGTAAGTACGTAAAATGGACATCGGGATCTGAGGGTTCAAAGACGCTTGACATTAAAATTTCATGGACACTGAAAGATGGAAATAATTATCTCGCTTTGAAGTACAGCATTTATTTGGTGAAGCTATCAAATGAAGAAGGTGGTACTTCAGGTACAAGTTTAGAACCTGTGAAGGAAGAGTACCTTGGAGTAGCACAAGTAAACTGTTTTTATGTTTCTGATCTTGAAGTTCCTTCAGACACTTGTAGTCTCAAATTTATAATACAAGTGTGTAGTGTGGATGAGAGAATTCAGGCATTGGATGAGTCTCCATATTATCAATTGGAGGTTGAAGGTGCCTAAATATTGTCATTAGAAATGTAACATTATTTATGATATAAAAGGGAGGATCTAACTTCTCCCTAAATTGTACAAGGTTTATGATGCACAAAGTAATAAAATTTATGCAGAATGCTACATGTCTGAAATTAAGGGTCCGTTTACTTTTGGTATTCTTTTGCTTCCATTTTTTACTGATAAATAATAAACCTTAGGGAAGACATTATGGAAGATTTTGAAAATGTATTTCAAAAATAGATTGAATATTTGTGAAAGTTTAGAAAAATGCTAAAATATTGTTTTCAACATTTTTGGAAATATATTCTCTCTAGTTAATTTTCATCATTTTTCTATCACAATTAAAAAGAAAAATTAAAAATTAATGTCATTTCAGTCACACATGTACAAAGTAAAGATTGAAAATGAAAATGTTTTTAGAAAGTTAATTTAAAGACAAATAATTTAGAGTAATCTTAATTCGAATCTTAATTCAAATAATATTAGGTAAAACTTTATCTATTTTCTACCTGAACTCTAAATTATTGTAATACATTCTAACGAGAAAAACATAATTTTAAAGGTTGATGTCTAACCTAATCTTAGTGAGGTTTTCAAATCAACACCCTTTGTGGCTTGAACTGGTATGACTCTCTCAACATATGCATTGAACATTACAACATCACCCTTGTATTCTTGTAACAATTAGTTAAAACAATAGATATTTTTACAAAGTATTTTTGTCCGTGTTCACATAGTGTTGTGGAAAATCTAGTAACCCTATTTGAATAGCTTCTAGTTCAAGATTGATGCAGACTATATTTTCTTAATAAATAGTATTTGTTTGTTTTCTAGTGAAAATTTGAGGCATCTCACTTTGACTTATTTCATAAGGAATGAAGATGAAGATAGAGTGAATTATTCCAAAACAAGCTTTGGTTTGGAAGTATTATTAAATCACAAATTCTAATTTCCACCATTTTCATAAGTTAGATATAGTATATTAATGTTTAAAAAATTATTTGAAATTTTAATGATGATAAATAATATTTTTATAAATATTTTCGTCAAATTTTAAAAAAACATTTATTTTTTTTATTTTTATCAAATTAACGTCTAGTGAATTATTAATCATTATTATCTAAATTGGACAACCTAGTTGGTCAGCTTTATTATATATCCTCGAGCCCTCAAATGGAAAATTAGGTTCCAACAATGACACTTTCTTTCTTTCATAAGCTAAGCTGCTAATCACACTTTCTTTGTCCACATACAAAGATGCAGGCATAATTTCATATTGATAGCCAACAGTGACATGCCTTTGTCTTGTTATGTAGTATATATGTCTAGTTTCGAGCTCTCTTTAACTGCGGATACCATTTTTTTTATACTATAATATAATATTAATTAATGTAAAATAAATGTCTTTTAAGGTACAACAAAATGATTGATAATCAATGTATAACTTAAAAAAGTATAAAATGTATTTTGTTATTAATTAATTCAGCATCTTTTGACTCCCTACAACGTTCTCTATCTGCTCCCACTGAACATCAATATTTCAAGAATAATCGAGAGTTGCAATTTGCGTTTGTCTCTTTTGCAATCTTTACCATCAATTGTATAAATAATGCAAACACACGTGACGTGGTCATCACTTGCTAAGACATTACGCGTACTTACTAATTACTATACACCCACACTCTTATAATGTCTTTTCTTATAAGACAAGATTCAAATTTTCAACTATGCGGGTAAATAGTAACTAATTCTTTTTAAACATTGTTTAAAAGCAGGGTTAGAATTAACAATGAGGATTCGTTAGTGATAATAATAATAATAATAATAATAATAATAATAATAATAATAATAATAATAATAATTGGTGAGAAAAGAATGTGTATCTTCTCAATTGTTGGGAGCAATTTTATATAAGTGAGTCTAGAGAGGACATATGAAATGAATAGTCATTATTGTCGGATTTAGCGGAATGTCGTTTTGATGTCATAACAGCAAGGTTTGGCTCTTGGGGTGAAAATCCTAACTGCCTTAGATGAGTTACTCTTTTGGACAGGGTAAGAAGTTGGATTAAGTTTGGTCTAGTCTCGAATACTTACGTACAAGTGCACTAAGAGTCTTTGTTAAGGAATTAAGAAGAAGAAAAAAAAGACAAATATTGTGTAGAAAACATTATAATTTAATATTTTAAGAAGTTGAATGTACAACTTCTAAGATTAAACTCCAACTTAGTATCTTAACAAGTGACTCAAAAATACTTGTAAATATTTCTTTGAAAAAAATTATTTATAAATACTCAAATATTTCAATTACACATTAAAAGAGAAAAAAAATAAGGATATGATCTATTGTTGATATGATAAAAAAAAAATCAAAAAAAATAAATAAAGTGTTGAGTGAATCTACAAAAATTATGGATTACAGAGATCATGTATATACAATGATGTGCACATTTCAAAAACGAACACTTTATTTTCTTGTACAGCCCCTCCCCACGTGAACCAGCTAGAAGTAGTAAATCCTATTTAAAAGACTAAAGCCTCATGCTTATTTAGTTTGACTTTAATTTTATATTATGAATAGTAAGAGCATCTACAACGGGAGTGAAAATGAGTTCGTCCGCCAGCGTGTAATTACTTAACTTCCAGTTTTTTGTGGGTTCACCGTTGGAGTTGTGCCAAGGTGTCATCACGGTACTGTCAAGAAGGAACGGTGCTTCAGAGAAGTTATTTTTTTTTTCTATCTACTTTCACAATTTAATAATAATATAATTATAACCACTACATTTTATTAATTTATTAATAATAATAAATTTATCATTTTTTATTAATTTATAGTCGTTAACTTCTTTTTAATTTATTAAATAATAATAATTTTGTAACCATTAGCTTTTTTTTAGTTATTATACCACCGTTAGCCCTGTTTTTCTCCTTTAATTACGATTGTTAGCTCATTAATAAAAATAATTTGTTACTCATATTTTTTCTTCACAATTTTTGTTACATAAGTTTATTAAAGTTTTTATTAATGTACTTTTTTATTTATTTTTCCATTTAAATTAATATTTTAAGTTATAATAAAATTAAATATTAATGTATAAATTAAAGTAATGAAATATAATATGATTTTTTAAAAGTTAAACCATAAAAAATGAATGAATTGATTTAGGGTGATGTGGCATAGTAAAACTTGAGTCATGTTGAGTTCACCGTTGAAGTAGAAAATGAATGAATTGCTTCAAGATGATGTGGCACAGTGGACCCCATCTAAAGAACCCATATTGAGTTCACCGCTGTAGATGCTCTAAGAGACCCGTGCGAGGCTCCAACTTAGTACAATATCTGTCCCATATGTAATATTGTATGCTTAGTGTATTATAACTGTTTTACTTTTATATATAAATGATGTATAAAAGATATTAATTTTAGATAATTTATTAATGATAAATATTTATTTTATTTATAGTATTAATAATAAATTGTAATTAATCTATTTTAATTATTCTATTTTCTTTTAAAGATATAAAATGATAATAATTTTTTGTTTTTTTATGTGTTTTTGTTATATTTATTAGTGATAATTATTTTTTATGTATCATTTGTCACATGTATGAATTATATTTACAATTGATTCTTTAATGACTCATTTTCATAAAAAGAATGTAAAAAGATTTATGTAAGAAAAATTATAGTTAACGTACTATAACTGTTCTCAATTTTATGTCGAGTGTCTTAAAAAAATATTAATAATAATGATATATTTAGTGACAAATATTTGTTTTGTGTATAGTGTTATAATAAATAATTATTACTATATTATAATTATTTGCATTTTAATTTTAAATATATAAAAATATTAAATTTAACTAATTGATTAATAATAAATATCTCATAACAACCAGCGTGAAGAAATTAAATTGTAAAAAAAACTATAGTTTATTGTATTTTAATGATTGTCATTTTCGTGTTTATTATATTAAAAAATTAACTGATTATTTAATTACAAATATTTATTCTGAGTATGATTTTAATGATAAATTATAATTATTTTCATTTTTATATAGAAGATATTAAAAAAATATTAAATTAAACAAATTGAAGAATGACAAATTGATTAAACAAATATTTGTCTAGTGTATATAAATTGTATGCTCTAATTGTTTTTTTAGTGATTCGTTTTTATATAAACAATATCAAAATATTGATGTGTGAAAATTTATAGTTAGTGTAATATAATTATTCTTATTTTTATATTGATAATATTAAAAAAAACACTAATATTCTATATATGATTTTTATAATAAATGATAATTTAAAAATATTAAATTTAATTGCTTCAACGACTTCTGTATTATTATTATTTTTAAATGTAAAAAATTAAAGTTGAAAACACACACTATAGTATATTATAATTTTTATATTTTTTATATTGTCGTCATTAAAAGTATCAATTTAACTATTTTTTTAATAAAAATATATTTGTCCGATTTATGAGTTAATGGAACAGAAAAAAGTTTATCTCGTGTATAACAAAACACTAATTTAACTAAGTAGTTGTTATTTCTCTTGTCAATGTTAATTTTTTTTATTTAAAAAAGTTAAATAAATTCAATTCACTAAGCTTGACACAAGTTATGCCATAAGAAATACAAAAAGTAAAATGTAAGGCACAGAAACCGCACTTGTGAGTTGATGAGAGAGGGCATATTTATTTTTATACTTTTATTGCTAGTATGGAAAAGTTGTAATCCATTTTTTAAATAAATATAATAGAATAGAGTACTTTATAATTTTAATTGATAGTGGAGTACATGACAAATTGAATTATGTGCTTCATATTGATTATGTGGCAATAAAGTTAAAAATATTAGTGGGTAATTCCATTGTATCTTACTTTTGTAGATATATATTAGATATATTAGATTGGAAGATTGTAGTCTGTAAGACTGTAAGCAACATTTGTGGAAGAAACAGGAAAATATCTAAGTGAAGAATAAAAAAAATTGAAACATCATGCCCTAATTCCAAAGAAGCAAATAATTATGACAAATTTATTTTTAAAAAACTAATTCATATAATGAAGGACGACACTCCTTATTATAGGTGTTAAAATTTATATTTATCAAAATAAAAACTATAAATTAAATAAAAAATTGCATAATATTGAAAATTAATAAATATATTTGATTTTTTTTTTAAATCGCTCAAACAGATATCAATTTTACATTTATTTTTAGAAAACGAAACAAATCAAATCTAATTCTACAAATATCAATTTTATTTTTATTTTTTTAAAAATAAAACAAATCAAATTATATATATAAGTTTCGATATTTATTAATTTCTTTATTAATATGTAACTTGTATTAATCTATTATTTGTTGGTTTTTTAATAATACTATTTGATTTAATTTATTCTATTTTTTATTTTATATGTTATAACATAATCGATTTGTTTCTATGAGACATAATCTATTATTATTATTATTATTATTATTATTATTATTATTATTATTATTATTATTATTATTATTATTATTATTATTATTATTATTATTATTATTATTATCAAACCTATTAATTTACTATGACTTTCTAATTCAGTATTAATAAATTATTTGTTATAAATTTGATGAATTTAAAATGATTCAATATAACAACGTTGTTTTAATCTTTTGATCAGATGATTTTTTCTCTAAAATTGATCCAAATCACTCCATAATTACCTTACTCTTTTTAACATAGTTTTTCTCAATGCGAGAGTTCAATTTTCTATAATATACACTCAAAGAAGTGTTATAATAATAAACGATTCTCAAACTTTGCTAAAATCCCTTTAACATATTCTCACAGTACATTTTTTATTTTCTCACAATCACATAATTAATTTTAGCCTTAGAGGGAAAAAAAAACTCTTCTATTAATATAACATAAGTAACCTCTACATACAAAGTAAGGAGTTATGATCTCTTTTTCTTTTCTTAGCACTTGAGTTGAGATGAAGGAGAGAAGAACACTAATAAAATGTGATTACTCATTCGTAACAAAACCAATTAATCGGAATGTGAAAACATTAATGTTGAAGCATCTTAATAATTAATTTAATCACATCACGTGGCAGAGTTGACCTTAATATGGAAAACAAAAGCATGTGAACAATTTTGAATTTTCATTGAAGAAAAGAAACCACGTGATATCAAAAAATAGTCTCTCTTGAGAGAGAATCATATTCATGTTCCATCTGGATGCATAGCATCTCTGCTTGAGCTACTGCAAGCTGCATTTGAAGCTCAGAAACTTGGTTTTGAAGATAGGATATGGCACCGACACAACCATAAACTGGGTCCCTCATTCTTGCATGTGCTTCATACACTAAACTGCTTACTGCATCTTCTCTTTGGTCACAAGGTAGTTCCTGCAGCATTTTGCTAACATTGCTGGCACCAAAAACCTTGTGAACAATTGCAAACTTGTGAGGATCATGTGAAGGGAAATAAGGAGCAAAGATACAATCCTTAGTGCAACGCCGTCTAAGTAACTTGCATGAAGCACAAGGTGAATTTGTGTTACCACCCATTTGATTATGGAAAACAGAGGAAATTGCTGAAAGAGAAGAAAACAGGGGAAGTTTGTTTTATGGAATGCTGAGAAGTGGAATTGGGGTTGTAAAATCAGAGACAAATAATCTCCCTATTTATAATATCAAATAGAATATACTCGAATTCTAAAGATATTTATTTTTATTTAAATAATTTAGATTTTTTTAATCTTTAGTTTCACAATCTTTAGCAATTTGAAGGTATGATAAGAGTTGGACAAGTAATATTTGATAAAAAATTATTTTAATTATAATTTAAATTTATAATTTTTTTTAACTGAAGTTCAGTAACCGTTTAAATTCAACTGTTTGATTTTATACTTTTGATTGATTTTTTTAGTTTAGTCACTCATCTTCTAAATTCAAAGTTATAGATCTCAATTTTAGAATTTCAGAAATTTTTGTCAAATGAGCTGACAAGTTTAGAAGAAAAAAATAACTGATGAGTCACACAGTATACGTATGACAATGCATAAATTAAATATTATTATTTTATTTGTCATATCATTAAATTATTGGTTAGAAATATAAAACTTAAATGAAAAATATAAACCACAAATAATCTGATTTCTAGAAAAATTATGAATTCACCCGTTACCTAATGTGTCAAATCATTTTACAACAAGACATATAACATATTAACAAAAGTAAATTGAAATTTAGTGATGGGATATTTTTCATTGTTTTTATTTTTAAAATTGAGGGCCATTCTTTTAGATTTAAAAATGGAGGATCAAAATCATAAACCAACAAAAATATGAAATCAAATTTATATTTAAACTTTTTATGTATTTATATTGTATTCAGCATTTTTTTTAAATACCTTGATATATAGCACAAAAAGAATTAAAGCCAGCAGAGCCTAAGTCCATGACAAAAGTTGGAATGTGGGAAAAAAAATCCAAAATTTGTGAAATTGATGAATCAATATTCCAAATTTATAAATCATAAGTGTTTTAGTTAAAATAAAATAAAAATATCATAAACCATCAAAAATATGAAATCAAATTTATATTTAAACTTTTTATGTATTTATATTGTATTTAGCATCTTTTTTTTTTTAAAAAAAAATACCTTAATATATAGAACAAACAGGATTAAAGCAAAATTTGGAATGTATAAAAAAATTCCTAAACTTGTGAAATTGATGAATTAAATTCCAAATTTCTAAATTATAAGTGTTTTAGTTAAAATTAAAAAGAAATACAAAACAACTTACCTATATTGACATAAGACTCGTTAATGGTTATTGCAAAATTTCAAGAGGATCCAATGGACTCGAGTGTCCAATTCGTTCGTAGACAAATGTTGTATTAATATTGACATAATATATATTTTTTATTATAAAGATTATCTTTTAATTTAATTTTAGTTAATATTTTAATTTTTAATTTTTTTAATCATTTATTTTAATTTTAAGTAACAATTTGATCTTTTATATTTTAAAATGTCAACAATGTTATCTTTTGTTTTTTTACAAAAATTCACCAAATTTTTAAATAAAACTCATAGAATTAATTATCATCTTCAATATAATGTAAATTTCATTAAATGCATAATTTAAATATTAAAATAAATTCATATTTTAATCTCCAATAATATCAAACTCATCAAATAAAGAAAGAAAATATGAGTTTATTTAAATATTTAAACTATGAATTTGATGAAATTTGTATTATATTAAATATAATAATTAATTTTATGAGTTTTGTTTAAAAATTTTGATAAATTTTTGTAAAAAAATTTTAAAAAATTGTTAACATTTTAAAGCACAAAAGAACAAATTGTCACTTTAAATAAAAAAAATTAAAATATTAACTGAAATTAAATTAAAGGATAAAAAATACTATTTAATAAATTTTTTGCTGATTTTTTTGTGATCTGTCTTTTTTTAAGTTACTGATTTTTATTTATTTATTTAAGTTGCTATAATCGATCCTTTTCTTGGTTTCGATGGTTTTCTTTAACACGCTGTACAATTTCTTTTCTGGAGAATGCACCTAGTTGTTTCTATTTTTCTAGTCACTTTAACTTTTGATCTATTTTTATTTTATGTAAAATATTTTAAGAGTGATTTATGGAAAGAATAAGAAATCTGTTAGAAAAATGGATAGAATAAGAATTGAAATTCAATAGATATCTACTAACCGTAAATCAATTTTTACATTATTATTCAATAAAATATATATTATCATTTTTCTAATGTCTTTATTTTCATTTCAAAATAACTATAAGTCTGTACAAAATATAAGGTGATACGACAATATCAACATAAAATATTTTTAACGTGTCTTTTAAATCCATAAGAAAGATAGGTATTTTTTTCTTCTATTTTGCTGATTAAAAATCAATCCAAAGGTGAGATCGAGTTTTTATTTTTTTTAGTTTGCGTTTAAAATTAACCAAATATGGCATTTTTTCATTTTTAACTTTTCTTCTTCTAATTTTTTTTTAAAGTGATTATATTTTGGAACAAAAGTTTTTTCACATAGGAAACTTATATCTAGTGATAAAATGCTCTATGCTCATAAGTTTTATTACTATTTTAAAAAGTTACATTTATCCTTTTGATTTTCCATGTTTTTCATGGGAAACAATTCATTCTGAGACACCATCACACACTAAATATAAATATATATTTCATTCTAAAATTAAACTTTAATTTGTTACATGATGAAAGTCTAATCGATAGATATTGTAATGTTTTAATTGTAATAAAGGAGTAATTAGTGGAAAAAATAAAATATATGAATGTCAAATTGGTTTCTAAAATAATAATTGTAAGAATTTAATTATAATGTATTTACAGTATAAATCTTTTACATCATTAACACTTTATAATTATTTATAATTGTGATTGTTGATATAGTTTGAATAAAAATTAAAAATTTATAATTTTTAATAGACAAAGGTGTCTTCTAATTTGTAATATGTTAGCGATTTTAGTATATTTGTCAGTTTTAGGTTGAAAGACGTGAACTGGATGTTAAAATGCATATGTGGTATGTCTATGTGCACACCACGTCGTTGCCATTCACATGGACAGTTTTTCCAAAAACATGTATCGGTGCTATTTAGGTTAAGCTGGATTACCTGATTTAAAAGTTTGATTTACTTTTTAAAAATGATCTCATTTAATTGTAATTTTAATTCTTTTATTTTTGTTGATTTATAAAATTAGTTCTTTTAATTTAAAAATCAATAATTCTAGTTCATAATTTTGATTTTTTAATTAAAAAATAATAGTGTAAGATATTTTAAATAATATGATATATCATACGATAATGTAAAATAATTAAAATCATAAAATTAAAATAAAATACAGTAAAAATTTAGCTTTCAACTTCGAAATATTTTTTTTTTTTAATTTAATTAATAACATATGAATAATAAATACATCTAGACAATTCTATATCATAAAATTATATGTCACGTCATTAAAAATATATCAATTATGTATTTTTTAATTAAAAAAATATAATAAATGAAATAAAACTGTTGACTTTTAAAATAGAGGGACTATTTTCGCGAATGAGTAATAATAGAGGGACTAAAATTACAATTAAACCAAACTATTTTTAAATTTTCAAAATTTTAAAAAAAAATTCTGTTTGGAAAACTTGTTTCTGAAAAGTGTTTTTAAAACTATTTTGAATTTTATTGTTTTTAAATCTAAAAATTTAGAATAGCTTATAGATATTTTGCTTTTTTAATTGTGATTTTGATTTTGATTTTGATTTTGAAAAACAAAATCCAGGAGAAACACTTATTTTCATTAACGACAGTGTTGTGATTATTTAATGTGATTACTTCTTTTTTGTTCATTGGGCCGTACACTTAAGGAGACCACTCATCTACATTTTCTTTTTGTCTTAGGTGCCAATGTGTTGAAAGAAAATGAAGAATTTGTGAAGAAAAATAAATTGAGAATGCGAGGGAGTAATGTTTGTTCTTTTGTTTATTTATTTTCTATAAACACTAGTAATAGGTTTTTCTAATTATGTTTGTATTCTTTTTAATTTATAAATATTTGAAAATAATAATTTATAAATCAAATTATATTTAAATTAATAAAATTAATTGTTAATTTATTCAAGCATATTTCATATAATTATTAAGGTTTAATTATACTTTTGATTAGTTCAATTAATTTAAAATTTTAAATAAGTATCATTTATTTGTCAAAAAATAATTCATTTATTATTTTGGTGTTGATGATTAATCATTCATACTTAAAAATATTTAGACTATTGAACTAATTTTTATCATTAATTCACTTTTATTACAAATATGTACGAATAATCATTGAATAAAATATTATAAAATAATTTATAAAATTTAATTCAACTAACAAATAACAACGATATAATCATAATCTTACATAAACACTAAAAATTATCGTATTAATTTTAATGGATTGTATGTAAAATGGTGTTAAATATATTTTGCAGTCTATGTGTAATTTGTGGTTTTTATTTTTCACATTTAAATATTATCTACTAACTACTTCCTCACATCGATTTAAACTCGCGCCTTTGTATTATGAGTAAATTCTTTAACAATTAAACCAAAATTTATTGATAAAGTTTTATATTTATTAGAGAACATAGGGTGTGGATTATCAGTGTAAATTTATTTTACATCCACAATCAATTAAAATTAAGTATTTAATAATTATTTTTAAATATTTTAAATATTAGTTTTATAAGATGCAATTGCAACGTAAAAAAAATTGCCTCCATTATGCTCTATTTATTACACTATATATTTTATAAATTAAGAAAATATTTGATACTGTTATTATTATTATTAAAAATGAAACTACCAAATAGATTTTTCAATTCCCTTCTTAAAGTGGTTTTCAAAAATTGGATTATCAAATAAACTTTTCTTTTATATTTTTTAGTCTTTAAAACATTTTTCAAAATTAAAATGCCAAACACATTTTTTTTCTTCTTATTCTCTTCCCAAAAACAGATTTTTAAAACAAGTTGCAAAATAAATTTCAAAAACTAAAATTTATCTATTTTTAAATTTTACAATTGTTTCTAAGCAAAAAATATTCTTATTCCGATTAAAACCCCATTTTAACACTAAAAAATTGAATACACAAATTTTATTTTCTTAAAAATAGTTTGAAAACCATAATTTTCAACACATAATATAAAATTTCTCTGTTTAAATATTTAAAAAGCACTTAGTATTTAGTAATTTATAAAAGATGTTTGGAAGACAAAGTTGCGGGACTCTATATTTAGATAAGAACCATCGAAATGAAAACGTGTTGGAAGGTAAGATTTTCGGAATATATGAAACTTACACACATAAAACTTATGGATAAACTTTAATGTGATAGTCTAAAGTAAGAATATGGTTAAAACTTAAAAGGCATTAACACCCTGAAGTTTAAAAAATTGCACTTACCATCCTATATTTTTAAATTTTTAAATTTTCAGGAATTGGGTTTTCTACTCGACCGGCCCATAAAAGAGTATGATTATCGACATTAACTAAATGACGTCATCATTAAGTTAACTTCCCTTTTTCTTTTTTCTTTTTGCTGTCGGTTTTCCACTTTTTATAAAATAAAATGAGAGTATAATCTAGCATTCGGTTCCGCAGATACACAAATTTCAATCGTGTTAGAGAGAATGACGAAAACAATGAGTCTTGTTCTTGTAATATTATTATTCCTTTCAGTTTTTCACTTCTCACACGCTGAAGAACCTTTTGATGTTCGCAAACACCTCTCCACTGTCTCCAGGTATCATAATAATCCACCCAAATCCTTCCTTTTCTTTTTATTCTGCATCTTTATCTTTGATTCAACAAATTAATGTTTCTTTTCGGATATTACTTTTAACATTTTGATGCTAATTTTGCATGTATGTGTGCGCGTGAGTTGTTGTGCAATTCGCTTAGCTTGTTATAATATAATATGATGTTATCAATTTTTTTTTAACCTTGCTGTGATTGATTAAATTGGTTTTTGTTAATTTTTTGCGTAGGTACGGTGTTGTCAAAGACATTACTGATAACAACTTTATTCCTTCTAAAATTCCTGAAGAATGTACTCCAATACATTTAAATCTTGTGGTAATTTTCTCAAATGTTTAATTATAATGATTTCATTAAATTATGAAAGATATTCTACTTTCGCAACAATTCTTATATTTTATGTTGTTATGACTGTGTTGAAATGAAGGGTTAATCTTTTCTAGATTGTCCAACTTGTTATTGTTGATAGTTTTAAACTGTTGATGAAGCGGAAAAGTATGATAATTGATAATGCTATTACATTCCCAGGCAAGGCATGGAACTCGTTCTCCAACAAAGAAAAGGATTAGAGAGTTGGATAATTTGTCGGCTCATCTGGAAGTTCTTATAAGGGATGTGAAAGAGCAAAAATTGTCTTTGGAGAGAGTTCCTTCTTGGCTAAATGGATGGAAATCTCCTTGGCGTGGAAGGCTTAAGGGTGGTGAGTTAATTAGAAGAGGAGAGGAAGAATTATATGATCTTGGAATAAGGATTAGAGAAAGGTTTCCAAATTTGTTTGATGAGGATTACCATCCTGACATATATCCAATAAAGGCAACTCAGGTAAATCTATCTTCATTTTTTTTCTAGGTGCATTAGGTATTTTGAAATTTCGGGTTACTTTGATGTTACTTAGCTGTTTGTCACTAATAGTTTCGGAAGAGTTAGGAAACATACACTCGTTGTTTTGAATTAATAAATAAATGCCAAGACATCATGATTAGTTGCAGTGTCACTGCAACATCAAGAGATGAATTTTCCTTTTGATATTTCAAAAACTTATACATCTCTCTTACGTGGCAAATAGGTTCCCCGAGCATCAGCTAGTGCTGTGGCATTTGGAATGGGTCTTTTCAGTGGCAATGGAACTCTTGGACCTGGGAATCACAGGGCTTTTGCTGTTACAAGTGAAAATCGTGCTAGTGACACCTTGCTGAGATTTTATGAATGTTGTCATAACTACAAGGTGACGCTGTAGCCATTATTGATTTCTCAGAAGGATTTTTAATGCAAAAGTTTCATGTGTATCTGACACAGTTACATTTATCATAGATTAGCCAATTTCATATATTTTAATGACTATTTGCAAATATGCTTTGTTTACATTATTATATTATATAATCACCCAAGCTGCATCTACCTCCTTTTCTGCTTGCCGAATATTGAAGATAATTTTTTAATGGCCAATCAGGAAGATCATGTTTATGTGTTCCTTTAAGTGATAAATTTGCTAGAAGGAGCATTATGCTTATAATTCTGTCTCGCCATACCCCGTTGCTATGGAGATTAACATATTTAATTGAAATTACCATATTTTTCTAATGTAAAGTCCCTCATAGGTTGAATGTGAGAGTTGTTTTGTGTTTAAAGAGAACGCACTTAACTACTTATTGATACATATTTTAGCTCTATTTATGTAAATTGGACATTTTGTGTTCTTCAGTATTCTTAAAGGTATTGTCTGTAATTTATTTCCTGACCTTTTTTATGGGTCTATAATTTCTTTGATTACGAGAGCAGGATTTCAGGAAAAGGCAGGAACCTGCAGTTGATAAACTTAAGGAACCTATCTTGGATGAGATTACATCTGCATTAGTTGGGCGTTACGGGCTGAATTTTACAAGGCAGGTTACATCATCTCTCTGGTTCTTATGTAAACAGGTGATGACAATTCTTTATTCCCAGCTCCTTTTGATTTTTGCTGCATTCTTCTTTTAAATTCACATATAATTATTTACTAGCGTCGTGAAGATTGATTATTTTTCTTTTCTATCTTACCAATTGTCCAATTTGTGGTTATTTTTTCACAGGAAGCATCCTTGTTGGATATAACTGATCAAGCGTGTAGTCTTTTCAGCCCATCTGAGGTACTTTTGTAGTCATGATGTTGTGATCTGATATGTGGTCTAATGGCTGACTCTTTCCTCTTTACTTGTCTGTAAATATTTTTAAATAGAGTAAAATTTAAAAGATGTCTGGAAATCATTTAATTTTGACCTTATTGTATTAAAGAACCATGTTTTGACTCCTTGCTATGATGTTGAGCTTGCAATAAAATCAAAATTCCATAATGGTAATATTACTGTTAACTGGACTGCAAAGAAACTGAAGTAGTAAAAGGGATATGACGTTTTTCATGCTGAATGCCAAGAAATTTAGTATTATTGACTGTATTAAAAAAAACAAGTTTAGTTCACACACATAATCGGGATCCTTGTTGAGCTTATGACTGAGTTTTTTGGCAAAGTGTTGTTAAATGGCGACACCATGGCGTAATGGCATGGCGGATTTTTTGAAACCGCCATCGGCAATTTGTGAAGGAATGCCCACCATGGCTTGTTTATATGGCGGACTTTTGGCCTTCCACCATATTCCACCATTCGCCATCAACAACATAGGCAATACAATTGCATGCTACGAGCTTATAAAATGCTAAATTTTGTGTACATAGATTGCATTGCTGGAGTGGACAGATGACTTGGAGGTGTATATTCTGAAGGGTTATGGTAAATCACTAAATTATAGAATGGGGATGCCATTACTTGAAGATGTTGTTCAATCCATGGAGCAAGCTATTAAGGCTAAAGAAGGTAGTTTAGCATTTTTAATATTGAGGTTCTTGCATGTCATATCCTTTAATTTAATGGACCTTTTAATATTTATATATGGATTAGTTTTTTAAGAAAAATCATATATTAGTTGTCTTGTTCAAAATAACGCCTGACAACTAGTGACATTTATCTGCCTTTTCTAGTTTGATCAAACTGTTATATAAGGATTGTTTGTTAGTGCTATAAAAATGCATGTTAGGTTTCTAGATCAACTTTAAGACGTTTCCTACTTAATAAGAAAATGGACCATATTGATTTTAATCTTCTCGACATTTTCCGAAACAGACCTTATTGATTTTAATCTTCTTAACATTTTCTGAAGCGGTGCTTTGATATGCTAGCTGCCGAGAGAACTATTTTATTTATAGGTCATCTTTTAGTTTTTGGAAAAGCTGATTTTTATTAATAAAATAGGTTACAGACAATAGCACAACCAATACAGTCCAGTGTCACTGGTACATAGCATAGTTCCCCCTGGCTCAACTCCTATCCACTTTTAGAACCATTGCAACAATAGTTTCTAATGGATTTGCATTCGTTTCACAATGTCCCAGCCTCCTGAACCATTATGCCCCCTTTACTCTCTGTGTCAGTCTCCCAACCTCCTGAACCATAATGCTCCCTTTTCTCTCGCTGTGTCGTAGCCTGCCATATATGTACTTCTACTTCATTTCCGTTTTGCTTAAATCAGCATATACCAACTCCCTTTTCTTGTTGCTGCTCCAGTTAGTGACAAGTTCTGTCTCACAACTCTGCCAGCGTTACCTCAGCTTTGCATACCAGCAGTAGCACCCACGACAGCATCACGCTCATTCTTGTATCTTCATATTTCCTTTTCATGTTACTGCTCTTCTTCCTATCTAATATACTGTGACCAACACTTGCGGCAGAACCATGCGATTGCATGACAGGCTCCGTGACAGAGCCGGAGCCATTCCTTACTGCAACCAGAAGCACACTGTCTTCTGAATTCAAATCAGTTCATCTCTTAGCCGTAGTCATATTAAACTTTCCTGGCCACATCCAATATATTAATCTATTACAACCCAACAACCACACTCCTCGCTGCCTTGAAACTAAATTCGAAACAACCCTAAAAGCTTCAAACACCATTGGGAGATCGAGTAGTTAAATTCTTTAGACTTCACTGTTAGCCAATTCCACGATAATACTTTCACAGTTTCACCTCCTCCACTATCTTTTGCAATTGAAATGCCTGCAAACACAATGGCATTTCTTTCCTTTCTATATCAACCAAATACAAGCAAACCAAATAATGATTACCCTTTGTTCGAATACTCTTCCTCCACCCAATAAGCCAGCATTAGTACTTGCAAGTTGAACTCCGCGCCATCCAAAAGTTTGTCGTCTCCTCCTTCCCTCAGCCACCCACACCGTTAACTGCCTTTTTGGCCTATAATACCTCTTCTAAATACCATGAGAACCTTATATGTCAACTTTAGAAAGACATGGTTAAAGCTATAATTTCTTCAACTATGCATTTTGTAATATCAGCCATTTAATTAAATAACAGTGTTCAAATTCTCTGAACTTTTTTAGCGCCTGTAGTCTGTGTGGCAATCGTATTGATTCTTAAAATTTTAATTAGTGTATAATTTGCTTCTCATTGTTTCAATTTATCTGGCTTAAATACATACATGCTTACAACCTTTGTCAATGTTTATGGGTTGGAATCCTAGTTAATGCAAAATTAGCAAATAGAATTATTATGACTTCACAAATGATTGTATCTCCTTTTGGAGGCTATCTCTTGAATATGTGGTAATGTTAACATTTGGTTCATTTTTCATTTTCTTGATTGCTTCTGTAGAAAAGCATGCTCCTGGCAGCTATGAAAAAGCAAGACTTCGGTTTGCACATGCTGAAACTATAGTCCCATTCTCATGTCTGCTTGGTTTATTTCTTGAAGGGTCTGGTGAGGCTTTATAGTCTTTCCTTGAATAAATTTGATCAACTTTATTTTGGTTTTATTGTAATGAGTAGTAGTAGAGTGATAGAATGTATTTACGAGTGTTCTCTTTTAACAGAGTTTGACAATATTCAGAAGGAGAAACCTTTGCAGCTCCCTCCAAAGCCTCCACAGAAAAGAAAATGGCGGGGTAGCACTGTGGCTCCTTTTGGTGGTAACAACATGCTGGTCCTGTATAGTTGTCCTACGCCAGACAAAGCTAGAAGCAAGCACTTTGTGCAAGTGCTGCACAATGAACACTCCATTCCAATGCCGGTAAGTTTTGTTGTTTATGTTGTCTTAATTTTTTCCCCAATGGTTTTAATCTGAATAGATGAATGTGGTTCTGAGGTTGTAGAATTTCATTGCTGATTGTTTAAAACCATATTATGCTGATGTCCATCTATAATATGGTTTTGTTTTGCTATTGGCTACAGGGTTGTCATGGTTCTGATTTCTGTCCATTTGAAGTATTCAAGGTGTCAATATAATCCCACTCCATTGCACAAAATGATCAATGTGCAAGATTAATTTGGTAAGGATGTTTTTGTTCTACTACTATTCTTATTTCTGCGATTTTTCTCCACAGGAAAAAATAGTTGCACCTCATCGGAAGCATGACTACGATACAGTCTGTAATGCAAAGCTAGAGCAGAAGCCCTCGGGCAGCAAGATATTCCAAATATTTCAGTGGCTTTTTCCACTAGGGAAAGGTGACAAGTTCCCCAAAGATGAATTTTAGTTTGTTTTTTGGGAAAGAAGCCCGAGTTCAATTCTCACATTCTTTTTCCTTGGCGGTACACTTCTTAACAATTTTCAGGCATAAGCACCGGTTCCTTCTAGCAGGGAACCAATTTTACATCGTTGTGGCTGCCAGTACAAGAATGCCTTGAGTATCTTAAGCTTGGTGTATGAGCCGTCCTTGTCTGTTGTCTATAACTTATAACACCAGAGAGTTTTGGAGATGGAAAGTAGGGTTCTAAATAGCAGTTTCCTTTTTTTCCTTAACAATGTTAATCCTAGTACTCAACTAATTCCATAGATGTTTCATGTTTCACACATTTGCCATTTCATTTGTACTCTGAACTCCAGATCTTTTTTCTTTTTAAATAGTAGATACTGAACCAGTGATCTTTGGATAAATGATGACGAAGAATGATAATATGATTTAATGAGAAAAATCACTGCCATATTGAGAAGAATCAAACATTCATTACTGAATCACTAATATAAGTAAAGCAAGGGTAGTTAAGGATTGAACACTATTGGGTTTGTGAGCAAACTAACTGAGAAGAAATTTGAATGCCATGTTTGGATGTAAAAACAACACTGATCAAATGAATGTCATCTTGTATTAACTCTATTAATCAACTGTTTTCAATTTTCGTGGGTGTGAATTAGCTGGTTGATTTTAGTTTTTTTGTAAGATGCATTTGTCATGATGTGTCATTTATAAAATGAAGCAAATGATTCTGGGGGGATAATTATCACAACCCATCCGAATCCATTATGATTAGGGCGGAGAAAATTCGCTTTTATTGGGTGTAGGTACAGATTTTTTCGATATTAAAACTCGAGGGTCGAGATGGGTTTGGGGGTGTTGATATTCATCCCGTATTAGTATCAAATTTGTCTTGTTTGTAATATTATTGTTATTTTTAAATTTTATAAATATGTATATATTCAATATATTTAGTATTTTTTTAATATTAAAAATTATAATTATTTCTCTATAGAAAATATTTTTTTTATTATATAATAATTATTTTGTTATATTGGAGGGAGACAGAATCCGTCCCAGTCTAATGTTGATGAAAAATTACATTCTTCTCTCTTAAAGTGACACACACCTCCCTTCAATCTTAACACTGTGCGTCCTCCGTTAACACACGCTTTTACAGATAACAAATAACAATATGCAACACGCTCTACTTTTATCATTGGAATAGTGAAAGCTAAAACACATTAAGTAGAACAAAAATTCATTCTTATATCCGGTTAAAAATTAACGTTTCTTTTATAATGCTTTGGTTTACAAGACCACAAAAAGTTCTGAGAATTTTATTTTCCTTCCTGGGAAAGAGCAATATGGGAAGAGGAAATAACTTATAGGCACTTTTCTTTAATAGATGATAACAAATTTTCAGAGTGTCTTTGACGAGAGGCTTTTTTTGGAAATGTAATTTTTTAAGAGTATTCAAATTTTTGAATGTAAATTATTTTGTATGGATAATAAATTTGAAGAATGTTTAAAATGAAAGATTTTATGATCTATTTTGTCAAAATTAAATTTAGAAAGTGTTAAATATTATCTAAAATTTAAGAATTTTAAATTTTCTCTTTATTTTATAATATATGAATTATGAAATTGTTCCTATAATTTTTCCAAATTTACTTTGATCTTGTATGTTTCAAATTTTGCATATTAGTTCTTATATTTTTTATCTTCTGCAAACTGATCTCTAAATTTTTTAAAATTTGCTAATTAATCTCTTAAAATTTTTAAAATAGTCCCTCGACTTTTGCAAAAATTTAATTTTGCTCCAAATTTAAGTTTTATTTTTGACTCAATTTTTGAAATTTAATTTAACAAGGTTTTTCGGATAAGAAGGTAAGCAACTAAACGAGTATTATAATAAGCATATGACAAATATTAAAAAGGAAAAAACAATTCATATACCTAAAATCAAACAATCAAATTAAAGTAATAATACTAATCTACCTGAAAAAAAGACAACATTGGAATTCACAAAATAATCATATTGCTATAAAAATACTTGAGGATCTAGTGAATTTCTTCAATTAAGGAAATGTGGAAAGATGAAGAAGAGATCTCATTCTCTATCAAGTGTGATTTTCCTAATTAAAAACATGCAATGGATCAAACGCCACCACCAGAATTAAGTCGTCAATATAATGATTAATGTTTTTGATAGTGAGTAGATATGTATTTATAGACAGGATTTAGAGTCTTACTCTACAGCCAAGTGACAACAACTAATGATTGCAAAATGAAAATAAATTCTTAAAATGTTGTGCATGTCAAGCATTATGTAGACATCAAAGTTGTTGTGATAGTGTTATCAGAGTTTTATTTTTAAATAATCAATTTTAATAATTAGTTATAAAATTCATTAAAAAGAATTGAATTAATAATATCTTTATTATTCCAATATATAATATTGTATTCCTTCCCCAAACTATCAAATAATCCTATTACTCCTACCAAAAATTATTTTTAATCGTTGCCACTAATGTCTATATTGATTCAAGGGATAAGAGCATCCTTGTGTTTTTTTTTTTTAGTAATAAGGGTTTATTTTCTATGCTCTCAAAAAAGAGTTTGTTTTCTCTTAAGAAATATTTTGTTTTTGAGTAATACAAATGAGTAATACACATAGAAATATTATTCTTTAAAATATATATATATCCAATTAAATTCCTTTTCTTTTTTAATACTTTTTTTTGTAAAATTTATTTTAAAACCAAGGCATATATATATATATATATATATATATATATATATTAAGTTTTAATTTGATCTCTATTTCATTTTTATTAAGATATATATGGGTCCATATTTTGTAAAACTATACTAATGTGGGATTTTCCATTTAAATTGTGGCACAAATAGGACCAGTTTAGTATATCTTTTGCAAAATATAATTTATAACAAAAAAATATTTTGATATAATTTTTGTAAAATAAAAAAAAGGTTTGTGAACAAATAAAATAAAAGAAGAACAAATCAAAATAGATAAGGATAAAACATTATATGACTTTCAGAATGAATTAATTAGAAAGAACTTCATGTTAATTTGAAAGAATTTGATTTTGAATATTGACTAAAATAATTATTAGCTAGATTTATTTACTTCCCTAGTGGATTATGGATTATTAAGATTTTTTTTTGTTAAAAATTATTTTTTATTTAGAATAACTATTAAATTTTTGGATGAATTAATTCCAAGAAATTTCAAAAATAAAATTTTCAATATTACTAAATAACTACTGGAAATTTTATAAAATTTTTATAAGTGAAAAAAATAATTTTTTCTAAATTTATTTTAATTTTTACCATTTACTTACGAATATTTTAATAAGTTAAAAAATAAATTTTTAAATGAAAGATATAAATTTAATTACGGGATACAAAATTTAATTTTCTCTAGCTCTACCACCGTTTTGGGCTACAAGTCACATATTAGAGCCCAATAATATTAAACCAAACCGATAACCCATTTGTATCCTCCTTCGCCACTCTCACAAAACTAACTAAACCCTCACTCCCAATTTTCATTCATCACCAAAACTCACAAACAAAATAAAAACAATTTTTTTCTTCAACTGAAATAAAACAAAGAAGAAAAAAATCCGAACAACAATGGCTCCGAACTTGGAATGTCGCATGTACGAGGCAAGGTACCCAGAGGTAGACATGGCAGTAATGATACAAGTGAAGAACATCGCCGACATGGGTGCTTACGTGTCACTTCTCGAATACAATAACATCGAGGGTATGATTTTGTTCTCCGAGCTTTCTCGCCGTCGGATTCGTAGTGTTAGCAGTTTAATTTGATCTCTATTTCATTTTTATTAAGATATATATGGGTCCATATTTTGTAAAACTATACTAATGTGGGATTTTCCATTTAAATTGTGGCACAAATAGGACCAGTTTAGTATATCTTTTGCAAAATATAATTTATAACAAAAAAATATTTTGATATAATTTTTGTAAAATAAAAAAAAGGTTTGTGAACAAATAAAATAAAAGAAGAACAAATCAAAATAGATAAGGATAAAACATTATATGACTTTCAGAATGAATTAATTAGAAAGAACTTCATGTTAATTTGAAAGAATTTGATTTTGAATATTGACTAAAATAATTATTAGCTAGATTTATTTACTTCCCTAGTGGATTATGGATTATTAAGATTTTTTTTTGTTAAAAATTATTTTTTATTTAGAATAACTATTAAATTTTTGGATGAATTAATTCCAAGAAATTTCAAAAATAAAATTTTCAATATTACTAAATAACTACTGGAAATTTTATAAAATTTTTATAAGTGAAAAAAATAATTTTTTCTAAATTTATTTTAATTTTTACCATTTACTTACGAATATTTTAATAAGTTAAAAAATAAATTTTTAAATGAAAGATATAAATTTAATTACGGGATACAAAATTTAATTTTCTCTAGCTCTACCACCGTTTTGGGCTACAAGTCACATATTAGAGCCCAATAATATTAAACCAAACCGATAACCCATTTGTATCCTCCTTCGCCACTCTCACAAAACTAACTAAACCCTCACTCCCAATTTTCATTCATCACCAAAACTCACAAACAAAATAAAAACAATTTTTTTCTTCAACTGAAATAAAACAAAGAAGAAAAAAATCCGAACAACAATGGCTCCGAACTTGGAATGTCGCATGTACGAGGCAAGGTACCCAGAGGTAGACATGGCAGTAATGATACAAGTGAAGAACATCGCCGACATGGGTGCTTACGTGTCACTTCTCGAATACAATAACATCGAGGGTATGATTTTGTTCTCCGAGCTTTCTCGCCGTCGGATTCGTAGTGTTAGCAGTCTCATCAAAGTAGGTCGAATTGAACCGGTGATGGTTCTTCGTGTTGACAAAGAAAAGGGTTACATCGATCTCAGTAAACGTAGGGTTTCTGAAGAAGATATTCAAGCATGTGAAGAAAGGTATAATAAGAGTAAACTTGTTCACTCTATTATGCGCCACGTTGCTGAAACCTTGAACATCGATTTAGAGGTAACCCTAATAAAATCCCCAATTTTTATTTTTTACTTTTTTTTTGTTGATGCTATTTTGGTTTTATTAATTGATTGTGGATTTTTGTAGGAGCTTTATGTTCACATTGGATGGCCTTTGTATCGTAAATATGGTCATGCTTTTGAGGTAAATTTTTATTTTTTTAGATTTTTTATGGTTCCTTGATTTTTGTTGTTGTTGTTTGTGATATGATGAATGTTCTTGTATGTAGGCGTTCAAAATTATTGTGACCGATCCTGATACGGTTTTGAGCACTCTGATGCGTGAAATTAAGGAAGTTGGGCCTGATGGGCAAGAGGTGACTAAGGTGGTACCTGCTGTGTCTGAAGAAGTTAAGGATTCTCTAGTGAAGAACATTAGGAGACGAATGACCCCTCAGCCGTTGAAAATCAGGGCGGATATTGAAATGAAATGCTTTCAATTTGATGGAGTTATCCACATTAAGGTCTTAATCGTTTTTGTTATGTGGGTGTTATTTCATCTGAAGTTATTGTCTATGGCTTATCTTTTGAAGTATTGTCATGTTTTATGTTTTATTATCATTCGGTTTTGAAGGAGGCAATGCGGAAGGCTGAAGCTGCTGGAAATGACGACTGCCCCGTGAAAATTAAACTTGTTGCTCCCCCACTATATGTGCTTACTACTCAGACCCTTGATAAGGTAGGTACAATATTCACATACATTTTGATTTCTTAGTTGCTTTTGACCTGAATTGACTGCTTATTTCACGTTTGAGGCTCCAGTATCATGATTTTCATGTGTATGAATTTGCTACTACTGTTTATGTTATTGGATTTTGGGTTCATTTTTGTTGTACTATTAGTTTAGCAATTGTTACCTTATAAGCCATTCAGCTGGCGGCTACCTAAAAAACCTAGGCAATTCAGAAAGAAACTGAACCTAACTGTTTTGCTGTTTGGCATAACCGAACCAAACCGGGAAAACACGTTTATAACGGTTGTGGCACTCCCGGCTGCAATCCCGCTATCATCGCAACCCACTATCCAAGCCCGACCTGCTCTAGGGTTTTTTGAAAAACTCAAGTTTTATTTTATTTATTTATTCTTCGTTAAGTGTATCTAGGTCATTTCGCACCCACTTAAGCCCTAACTTTTTATTATTATAAACCCACAAAGGGGTTGGCTCAGCATAGTGAAAAAGAAACTGTTTTCGTTCTTCCTCTGATCGTTCTTACTTTGTCGCCATTGGTCTTGGCTCTGTCATTTTCGTTCTTTTTGTGACTTTGGTATGTCTGCTCTGTTCTCTATTTTGTTTATTACGATTACTATTAGAACTTGATTTTGATGTTAGATTTTGGTTGTTAAGTATGATTTCTCTGTTAATTTTTAGTATTTTGCTATTTTTTTAGTATTTTTGTATGCTGTTTGTAGTTTATATATTGTTTTTTGGCCTTCATAATAGCGGTCATCCCGCTACCCGCAAGATTTTTATGGTTTGGCTCTCCGCGCGTCTAACTGAGACTGACAACAGGTTCAAAATCTGTTTCTTTGGTTTGAAAATGTGTTTTAAAAGTTTTGAAATGGTACTTTGAAGCTTATAAAATAATATAAGAGAAACGTTTTCCTGTAAAAAAATGCATTAGAAAATTTATTTGTTGCAAGCATCTAAGACATTTATATTAATCACCGTCATATCCAATCAAAAGTATAAGAGAAAAGTGAAAGTGTGTTGGCCCTCACCAAACAGCTATTTAGAGGAGATATGAAACCAATACAAAACTTGAATTGCATCATGATGTGACCATGAGCTTAATTGTTCATCATCTTGTGTGACCGTGTTGATAAATCTAAATGAAACTCAATCACTCTAATGAACTCAATCCATGTACGACCAAAGCAGCACAACCTAAAAAGTTGTGCTGTAACCTTGACTAAGAAAATCCATTCTAAGTGTGGTAGAACGACATTGACTAAACAAAGACAACATTGATAACTTAACAATGATAATCTTTTGAAATTTTGTTTGAACTATTGTGTAAATTTTCCTAAAACTCTTTTTATGAACCCAAAAGTGACCCTAGTAGCTGCAATATTATATCATCAATCACCCTTGGGTATTACATATCAAATTCAAAGGCAACCATTGAGGACTTTTCAAGTTGAGCAACCAGTGTTAATATATGAACCAATGAAAGGCACTAAGAAAGTGAGCAACGGCAGTTTTTAAAGTGAGCAACCAAAATCATATCATCAAACTGGTTTTTTAACAGTTCTAAACTATTTGTGTTGGTGTTTTAAGTTGATGAAATAAAAAACTCGATGGAATATCTGTTTCAAACATATGGGTGTGCTTGGAATGTCCTTGAAATTTCAGTTTTTTATTTTTACCAAACTTCCCCTTTATCTCTATCTCCTGAGTACTGAATACGATATGTATGGGTTTTGATCAGGTAACTCCTCTTACCGACAAACCTTATGCTATTAAATCTAAAATTAGTTACTGTTACTGTTTCAAACAATTCATACTTTAATTATGTCTCGTGTGTATGAGTATTGTATTGTATGTCATGATATTTATCTTTGCTTATGTAATGATGTGTAGTTTTCTTGAGGTTTAATTAATTACAATTATTAGCTGTGTTACTGTGAAACCTCTCCTCTAGATAAGTCCATAAACTGACCGTATGAGTATTACAGTTTTTGGACAGCATGACATATATTGTTTCTAATATCCACTATACAGGGGCGATTGTAAATTTATGCATTAAAAGTCATATATAGAGCCCTTCAATTGAAAGTAATTTTGTACTTAAAATATTTTACAGGAGCAAGGAATATTGGTTCTCAACAATGCTATTGCTTGTTGCACTGAATCAATAGAAAAACACAAGGGTAAACTTCTGGTGAAGGAGGCAGCCAGAGCGGTGAGTGTCAACAACCTATCTATATCCTTTATCTTCTATATATACCCGTGTTCAAAATCTGTCCATCTGCTTTTGGATTCTCTTCTATCTTTTTATGTTGGTAAATGAATGGAATTATATTGTGATTCAGGTGAGTGAACGTGATGATAAACTGCTTGCTGAGCATATGGCTAAGCTACGCCAAGACAATGAAGAGGTCAGTGGTGATGAAGACAGTGAAGAGGAAGAAGATACTGGAATGGGCGAGATTGATGTGGAGAACAATGGTACTGGGATAACTGAGTGATAAAAATCTCATTGTCATAGATATAGCGCGGCTTTACTAATTTTGTTAAATTTGATTCTTTTTGAGCTCTTTAATTTATGTTGTGTATTATACAAGCTCGGAATTTCTTGAAGAGGGCGTTCAATCGAAACGTAGGAAGTTATGTGGTTTCTTAAGAAACGCCACCATAAGTTGAATACAGTGCACTCAAATAACATTTGCAATTTTTATGATTTTAACTTTCCATAGATAAATTGTTTACTTTTCATATTTATTTTAGTTTACTCTCATTGTTCGTTTATATACTGATGGTATCTATAGCTTTTGATTCCTTCACCGTTTCCATCTGTTGAGCTACTAACATGGAAAACTTAAGATGCATTGCCAGGGAATCACTAGCATGGTTCTTTTTCGATTAAATGACCAAATTGGTCTTCAAAACTGTAAACGGTGGTCGACAAATGTGCAAATGCTTCCCTCAATTTGTAACACGCCATTCATTTTTGTTCTTCCTGGTTAGGATTTTTCAATAGAGGAAATATTTGTGGCTTCTTTTTACTGTAGTCTAGCACGCGAGGATGCTACGTATTCATTTAACTCAAATCCT
Source organism: Cicer arietinum (assembly GCF_000331145.2). Classification (NCBI taxonomy): domain Eukaryota; kingdom Viridiplantae; phylum Streptophyta; class Magnoliopsida; order Fabales; family Fabaceae; genus Cicer; species Cicer arietinum. The sequence continues at coordinate 59,242,234 of NC_021164.2, read as the reverse complement.
CTTATTAAAAAATTTGATTGAGATATTAAAATGTTATTCAGATATTCTTTGTGATCTCTTAATTTAATTTTAGTTAACAATTTAGATTTTTATATTTTTTATTTGGGCATTTTTTTAAGTAATAATTTCTTATTTTATGTTTTAAAATATTAATGATGTTATTTTTTTATTTATAAAAATTTAAAAAATTCATCAAATTTTTTAAACAAAATTCATCAAATTTTTTTAACAAAATTCATCAAATTAATTATCATCTTCAATATAATGTAAATTTTATTAAATTTATAACTTAAATCTTTAAATAAATTTTTATTTTTATTTTTTATTTGATGAATTTGATGTTGTTGGAGATGAAAATATAAATTTATTTGAATATTTGAGTTTTGTATTTGATAAAATTTGTATTATATTAATGTTAATTAATTTTATAGATTTTGTTTGAAATTTTGATGATTTGTTTTTTGAATTTTTGTAATACAAAGGATAACATTGTTGATATTTTAAAATATAAAAAATTAAATTGTCATTTAAAATTAAAATAAGAGACCAAAATCGAGAAAAAAATAAAGATAAAAGACTAAAACGTTAACTGAAATTAAGTTAATGTACCACAAATGTTATTTAATCTAAAATAATTGACGTGAATGAAAGAATCTATTGGTAAACGTTTTTCTTTTTCTTTTTTTACCTATGGAAGGAACTAATTTTTGCAATTTTAGCATAACTTAAAGCATTTTTTTAATACATGTGCAATTCGACTCTTGAACGTTGATATGTGCAATTTGAATTTAATTACCAACTTATTGTACAATATAATATTTTGTTAGTTAAATTTAGTTGTGATAAAACGTTAAGGAAAGTTATACTATGATATACCAACAAGGAATGATAAAGTTAAGAGTAGTATAGAGATTTGGTTTGAAATCACATTCGCATTGTGCTTTTCCTCCTTTTATCTAAATTAATTAGTAGTTTTTATATAAATTATTCACATAATGTTATTTAATTTTTCGTCTTATTTAAATTAAAATATCAAATTCAATTAATTTTATTCGATTTAAATATATCTTTGGTTCTTGTAATTATAATATTTTTTAATTTTATTTCTCGTAAGTTTTTTGTTTAATTAATATCTCTGTAAATATAATTTTATTTTAAAATAGTTATTCAATTCAATAAAAATTGTAACACCGTTAAAACATAACTATTTTTAACAAAAAAAAAAAACTAAATATTATTAAATTATAACTTTTTTAACCTAAAATTAATCTCAAATGTTTCATTCTTCTTTCTTAAAATAATCTAAATAGTGCATTTTTCTTTTTAGTCCTATTTCTCATAATCGTCACCAACATCTATATCCATTTCAAAAAAAATTAAAGTTTTTCTCATTGGCGTGGATATTAAGAGATTTTAAAGAAATATATGAAAAAGCCCAAAAGTGAAAGTAGAATTTAGTTGTAAAGGGAAGAGGACAAATAAGAAAGTTGTACTCCTTGACTAAGTAATGGTAAAGGGTGATGAAGGAATTCTCTACGATAACATGGTTGAACCTTTAAGCAACTTTATTTTATTTTTTTAGATTTTGATAAAATTTAATCAAGTTCATAAAGGAATTTGTCACGATGATATGACTGAAACGAAGAAGAAGAAGAAAGTGTAATTTAGGTTTTTTTTAGGAAAAAAGATTGAAACATTAGAGGTTAATTTTAGGTTAAAAAATATTATAATTTAATTATATTTGTAGTTTTTTTTAAATGATTATATTTTAACGGTGTTATAATTTTTATAACAAAAATTAGATGGAAGAATTATTTTAAAATAAAATTATATTTGCAGGGATGTTAATAAAAAAGAATTTATTGAGAATCAAAATAATTTTTTTTTTTTATAATTACAAGAACAAAACATATTTAAATCATTTTATTGATCAATATTAGTGTACATATTTTGTTGTTTTATGGTATTATATATACCCGTATTCCAATAGATTTGTTTTAACATTGATATAGATGTATTTCCCAACATGTTTTTTCGACATAATACAATTTTCCAACATATAGTGGCAGTCTTGCAGAATAGCATATGAAATATATGATTCCCATTCGTGTATCTTCCTACCTTTTCTAACTGACACAAAAGAAAACAATCTTTGATATACTTTCTTTTTCATGCATTTCTTGTGTATCAAGAATGGCAAATTTAATCGAAATTGAAACCCTCTTGAAAGACAGAAAGTACCCCTTCATTTTCACCTTCTTTGCCTTACTCATCTCCGTCATGATCCTCCTCTTCGCCAACACAACCACCACAATCACCGTTGATCCAATCGGCTTCTATCCCGATATCATCAAAGTGCAACAACAACAACAACAACCACTCGATCACCCTCCCCCTCCACCACTCGCAGATTCAATAAAACATCATCAAGAACCACCTCCGAAGAAACGTGTAGAATTGATCCAATGGGAAAAGACTTTTCGTAATAATAGCGTTTCTGTTGATCTGAATTTGAATTGGAAGCTTTGTAAGGGTGTTATAGCCGTAGATTATATACCATGTTTGGATAATCTTAAGGCTATTAAGGCTTTAAAGTCAAGGAGGCACATGGAGCATAGGG
>NC_021164.2:59172337-59239570 GCF_000331145.2 Cicer arietinum | reverse complement strand
AGGGAAAGACATTGTCCTCATTCTATTTCTCGTTGTTTGTTACCCCTTCCCAAAGGGTATAAACTTCCAGTTGCTTGGCCTAAGAGCAGGGACATGGTGAGAATATTCATACTTAATTGGTAAGATAATCTTGGGTTTCTGCTTTTTCTGATTCATATATGGTTCCATTGCATTGCATCATTCACCCTAAACAACCACAATTACCTGGACGAGAACACTATATATGTTGATCACTTAATTGTATGTTATGTTATTGTTAAGGTTGTTTCAGTCTCTTGATTTATATTGGCCAAATTAAGATGGTTGCTTTTTTGTTTTAATAAGAAAATCAATTCTGATTTTGATATATATCACTTTGGTGTTTTATGAACTGGTCAATTGATCTGTTATTGAAACCTTGATTTGATTTTTATGTACTTATTGTTCTCGTTTCTAGATTTGGTATGATAATGTACCTCATTCAAAGCTTGTTGAATACAAGAAGGAGCAAAACTGGGTGGTGAAATCAGGTGAATATCTTGTATTTCCAGGAGGTGGTACTCAATTCAAAGAAGGAGTTAGCCACTATATTAACTTCATAGAGAAGGTATATTATATAAATCTTCGTGTGATAGGATTTTCATAATTTGCCTAAACAATTATATATATCTCATTAATGGTTTACTATAATTCTCTACTCTCTTGTTTTGTGCCTGCAGACATTACCAACAATCCAATGGGGAAAGAATATCAGGGTTGTGCTTGATGCTGGTTGTGGAGTTGCAAGCTTTGGCGGTTATCTTCTAGACAGGAATGTTATTACCATGTCATTTGCACCAAAGGATGAGCATGAAGCTCAGATACAATTTGCTTTGGAACGAGGAATTCCTGCAACACTTTCTGTCATTGGAACACAAAAGTTGACATTTCCTGATAATGGCTTTGATTTGATCCATTGTGCACGATGTCGGGTGCATTGGGATGCTGATGGTATTTTACTTCCTGTATCATTACTTAAGTCCACATCATGACAGCCATATATGATATATGATTAATTTTCTTACATATTCAATTTATGTGATCTTTTAAAAAAGATGTTTGTTCACAAATTTTGTTCATTACTTCAGGTGGGAAGCCATTATACGAACTCAATAGGATTCTTCGGCCCGGTGGTTTCTTTGCATGGTCAGCTACACCAGTTTATCGTGATGATGAAAGAGATCGGAAAGTATGGAATGGTTTGTCTCCTAATTCCCATCTGTTAACAATGAAAAGAGGAAGAAAGAGGAAGAAGAGAAAATAACCACTCTAGGGTTTCATATCATATAATAAACCAAAACTGAAGTTAATAGGGTTACACTGAGTATATATATAAGAAAATAGAATTGTCTAGAATTGTCTAAAATACCCTTACTACTAATATATAATAATATTATCTAACATCTCCCCTCAAACTCACGATGCATTAACATGGAGCATCGAGAGTTTGTCAACTAAAAAAAACGAAAACGTTTAATGGAATGCATCTTTGTGAACAAATCAGCAATCTGTAAAGAAGAAGAGACAAACAGTAGAATAATGATTCTATGCTGAAGATGATGACGAGAGGGGTAACGAGGAGGATCAACAATCGCAGGAGGTGGTTGGACAGCCGGGGGGACAAGAAGGATGTCACCAAAGAAGAAGCAACAATCAAAGAGAAGAACCAAGCCAACAAAAAAATCAAACCGAAAAAGAAGCGATCAAAAAAGGAGCAACAACCATATCAAAATCAACAGATAGGAACAACCAAAGAAGTAGCACCCCGAAACCAAATCCAAACAAACCAAGGAGCAACAACCATATCAAAATCAACAGATAGGAACCACCAAAGAAGTAGCACCACGAAACCAAAACCAAACAAACCAAGGAGCAAAGAACCAACACGAAACCAAAACCAAACAAACCAAACCAAATAGAACCAAACAAAACTAAATCATATCAAACCAAACTAAACAAAGAGAGAAGCAACAAAGCAAATCACTAGAGAGATTAGCAATCAAACAGAAGAAGCAACAGACAGAGCGACGACACAGAAGATCAAATTTTCAGCCTCATCCAAGTATCCAACCCTTCCTAGAAGGTCAATCATACAACCATAATGCTCAATCTTAGGCACAATTCCAAATCTCTCCATTCCTTTGAAGCATCTTCTTCCTTCCTTTACCAAACCACAATGGTTGCCAGCAGATAACACACTAGTCATTGTTATCTCATTCGGTTCAAATCCTTCCCGTAACATTGCTGCGAATACTTCTAACGCTTCCTTCGCACAACCATTGACACCATAACCATTTATCAAAGCATTCCAACTAAGCACATTCTTGACAGGCATACAATCAAATATAAACCTACCCACCACAACATCATCATCCTCACAATAACCATGAACCATACTAGTCCAAGAAATAACATTCTTATCCTTCATCTTATCAAACAAATCCCTCGCCAAATCCATACACCCCATTTTCACATACCCATCAATCATAACATTAGAAGCAACAATATCTCTATCAGGCATAACATCAAAAAGCTTCCTGGCCTCACTCATATCCCCACACCTAGCAAACCCAACAATAACAGCAGTCCAAGAAACCAAACTTCTCACAAACATTTCAACCAAAGAAGTCCCAACATACAAATTAACACAAAACCCATTTTTCAAAACAACACAATGAACCTCCAAACCTTCTCTCAAAGCCATACAAATAATAAGACAAACACAATCACTGAGACAAAATAAATTAGGGATAACCTGGTGCTGTGTGAGCATGATTTCTCCCCCTACAGACGTCGTTTTACCGATCCGACCGTTGAAGACGAAAACCTGAATGTTGTGAACCTGCTGTCCAAAAATCAGCCAAATCCAACGGTTAACGAATGCGCAATCGATGTTTTTGTGAGACTGATTTAACAAAATCGGGAACAAGGTTACTCTTCTCTTTTCTCTTTTGGTGGTTGCCTTTTCTATCAAAATAGTCTCTCTCTCTTCTCTACGGTAGATCCCAGGATGATAATTCTCAATCATCTCTTCACAACGATCAATCAAAATCCCCCAATAACCATGCAAATAATAATGATTCTCAAAGTAAACTTTACCACCCATTGTTCTTTTTAACTCGGTTGGTTAGAGTGTCAAACCCTAATGGCTTGTGGAAAGGTTTATAGAACCCTAATAAATTCTTTTTTTTTTTTTTTACTGATCTACTAAAAATAAACGAAAAGCTACAAAGAAAGGGTAAAGCAGAATTGGGACACGGAAAATCTCACTGAATATTGGAATGTTAGAAAAGATAAACTATAATTATATTCCCTAATTGTTGGGAACTCGACAGCGGAATAGAGGCGGGATCGTTCAATGAGGATCGAAATAGGCTCTGATACCATGTTAACAATGAAAAGAGGAAGAAAGAGGAAGAAGAGAAAATAACCACTCTAGGGTTTCATATCATATAATAAACCAAAACTGAAGTTAATAGGGTTACACTGAGTATATATATAAGAAAATAGAATTGTCTAGAATTGTCTAAAATACCCTTACTACTAATATATAATAATATTATCTAACACCATCCTTCATGCATATATACTGTTATTTGTTCAAATTCAAATTCCCTGCAGCTAGGGGATCTTGCATTCACGCATTCGGGACATCTATGGCAATTTGGTAGAGATTGAATGGTAATAAAATGAAAATTTATATTTTATAATTCAAAATGCTGACCATGAATCTGGATAGTTCAATTTCGATTAAAGATCACTGATGTCAGGAATGCATGAATGTGAGGAATCCAGGTCCTTATTCTCCATTTTCTCTCATACTCTCTCTAGCATGGAAAGTAATTATATGAATTATTTGAGACATTATATGACCTTGATCCATCCATGACACCTCAAATATAGACGAATTTAATTATGACTTGGGAGATCTTAATCTAAAGTCCTATTTTATAATTAGCACTTGAAATAACACACTAAGGTTTTATAATTTCTTGAAAATTTACTGTTAGAAAACATGCGCATATATCCTTCTAATAACGGATGTTGTTTGTCTTGGCCTTCTGCAGCCATGGTGACTGTAACAAAGGAAATGTGTTGGACTGTTGTGGCTAAAACTCTTGATTCATCTGGAATTGGACTTGTCATATACCAGAAGCCTACCTCATCTTCATGCTATGAGAAACGCAAAAAGAACAATCCTCCTATATGTAAAAATAATGAAAGGAAACAAAACTCATGGTATATGCCAGTATTTATGTTACTTCTGTATATATTTCCACCAAATTTTACCTTATCTGCATTATTAGTAAAAGGAAAGGAAATTGAGCAAATCTTTTGCTGCTATATATTTTTGTTGATGTTTTTGGATTTTTCATGTGCATATGATCACTATGAGATGGAAAGTACATTTTGCATCTAATTTAAGCATGTATGTATTGTTCAAAAGAGGGCCATGGAAAATGTTGCTGCTAGCAATGCTAATCAATATTGCTTATATATTGTTGTTGATTTAATATCTAGCTGTCTGTACTGAACTGAATTCTTTATTGCATAATCATGTTTATAATTAAGGTATGCCAAACTGAGTAGTTGCCTTACTCCTCTTCCGGTGGATGGCGCGGGGAGTTGGCCCATGTCTTGGCCTCATAGACTTACTAGTATGCCTCCTAGCTTATCTTCTGAATTTGGTGCCGGCGACATGTTCTACAACGATACTAAACACTGGTCTGGACTAGTTTCAGACATTTATGTGGAAGCTCTTTCTATAAATTGGTCAAGTGTTCGAAATGTAATGGACATGAATGCTGGTTTTGGAGGGTAAAAAGAAAAAATAGCTTTATTATGCCACTTTCCTATATCAACTTAAGTGCTCTTTGATTTGAACTGATACAAAGTACTTAATTTGTTTTTCAGATTTGCTGCAGCTCTTATTGATCTACCAGTTTGGGTAATGAATGTAGTACCTATTGGTATGCCAGATACTCTTACTGTCATATTTGACAGAGGATTAATTGGAACTTATCATGATTGGTGTGAATCATTGAATACCTACCCTCGCACATATGATCTTCTTCATTCAAGTTTTCTTTTCAAAAATCTTGAGCAAAGGTATATATTTATGAAATGCTTTTTTTATTTTATTTAATTCGTACTATAGTTAACTTGTGTGTTTACTTATGCCCAAATTTCTCATCTTATTGTTTTGTTAGTTTATAATTAAAGATTAGTTTTCAATACATTGTCAAAGTAAAATGTTTTACATTGTTGACAAATCACTAGCACTCATGTAGTCATACGTTTTTAGTGATCCAATTGTTATAATAGATTGACTTTATAAAAAAACTATACAGTGTGATATTGACATATTTTTTAATCCTTACAAAAAAATTTCTTCCAGCTTTCATCCTCTCCCTATATATATATATATATTGGCCATTTCTAACATATACAAATGAGATGAGGGAAGTGGATCCTCTTTATATATATATATATATATATATATATATATATATAGTGAACACTCAACGCATTATCTTTCATTCATTTTCGCTCTTATTTCTCTCCGTTAAAATTATGTATCGCGACATCGTCGGTCGTCCGAACTCCTCCACCAAAATGGATCTTTGCAAGTTTAATATTACTATTTCAAATAGCAACAAAAATTTAAATACAAAAATAAAAAAGATTCATCTTTAATTTCGTAATTAAGTATAAAGAGATGCCAAAATTTGATAACCAATTTTATTTTATTATCTCTAGGGTGGTATTTCAACTTTTTCTAATAGTGAGTAATGACGATATCACTTTTGTTTTCAAATAGGAATATAAAGTTGGTTTGGTGTATGAGGTGGAAGAGTGAAGGAGTTTAGTGATAAGGGAGGTCAAACATTCAATCATCTGCTCAACATATCAGAAACAATTTCTAAAAAAAATAAAATTGACTATTTAAAAAAAATTATTTTCAGATATGTACTCTTTCATCGTGAGAAGGGGAAGTGGAAGTCAGAAGAAAAAAAATTAATATGTTGTGTGTTCATCATATATAATTGTGCAATTAAATAAATTTAAATTTTAAAACTATTTGTGCATCATGCATCACTTACGCGACTTGTGTATTGATTGTCAATTTATGTTACCAATTTTATTTCTCACTTTTTTTAACTATAGAGACACATGTTTAACGTCCACATGGCAAGTGTCATATGATTTATTTTTATGATGTTACATTTCTAAGACTTAAAATATAATTAACTCAATAATTTAATCATTTAGCATGTAGAATTGAGTTTATGATTCTCACTGTTTGGTGGCAATAATGTTTGTACTCAGATGTGACATTGTTGATGTGGTTGTGGAGATAGATCGTATAGTGAGACCAGATGGGTATCTTGTGGTTCAAGAAACAATGGAAGTAATTAAAAAGTTGGGTTCAGTGTTGCATTCACTTCATTGGTCTGTAAAATTGTATCAAAATCAGTATCTTGTTGCTAGGAAGAGCTTCTGGCGTCCGAAGCCATAAAAATTAAATGATGAATAGGATTGCTTTGCTTGCTCATCATATTCTCTACAAAAATGTGGGGTTGCTCATTCATTATTGTTACTATTTTAAATAGTCGAAGTTTGTAATTAGTTTATATTAGTATTTTTTTCTTCTTAACTTGGATTTAGTTCAAACTAATTAATTTATTCATCATATTTATTATTATTATTATTATTATTATTATTATTATTATTATTATTATTATTATTATTCACTCTTCGCATTCTTACTTTTTAGTTGAAAAAAAGGTTGAAAGTATTTAATACCACCAATTGTTACGGAAGAAGGATCCCACACTTCTTGTTCTTAAGAGAAAGTGGATAAATCAGAGTATAAATACATATCAAGTGATCGATACATTTCAAATATAAGTAAAAGTATAATAAAAAAAATTAATATATTTGATTAAATATATAATTTTTTAATTATATCTTTACTGATTTAAAATCAAAGAAAATACTCGTTAGTAACCGTTTTAACTAACTAATTGAATTAGATCTAACTAATATATAATTGCAGTTACAACGCCCACCTTATTTTAATGTCTTTATGGATAGCATTTTCTCTCTTTCTATTCCATTTTTTTTCTTAAAACTCTTTCACTTGATGTAAGAAAATCAATTTTCACATTTTATTTTTCTTATCTTTTATCTATTACATTTTTTATTAGTTAAAATATGGATCTATCAAATTTATGTCAGACTCATATAATACAATAACATCTATTTAAATTTCAATTAATTGAATAGAGTAAATTTAAAAACGTACTATTGAATATTTTGCTATAAATTTAAAAATAAATAAATTTTATTCACACTAAAATTTAATAATTTAGATATTACTAAGAGAAATTACTGAATAGAAATTATATAAAAATACCATTTTTAGATTTTATTTAAATCTTTATTTTTTAAATTTGTAATAAATCGATCAAAATTACTAAAAACAATCATTTAAAGAAATTATTAAATATAAGCAAAAGTATGCTAAATTCCTTGCTTTGCTTCACATAGACTACATAAGTGTTGCACTTAATACAAATACTATCTCCTTTAAAAAAGAATATGTTATTGAAATTTATTTTCTTCCATTTTGTCATCCTTAAATAACTTAAGTCATTTAATTTAACCATTTCTTTTCTTTTTTAAGGACAAAATCAGATCTTATTCAAGATTCATTAAAGTAAAATATATATATTTTTAAGTAAAATATATTCATTTGATAAAAATAGATTGTTAATTAATTTGACAATCAGTCACCTAGTCATCCGATAGACTGGTTGGCCAGCACTCAGTCACCTAATCGCCAAGAGTAGCTGGCCTGAATATTCATTAGTTATAGTAATAATACTAAGATTTTTTTAACATGTGCGACCATTTAAATGGTATTGGATATTTTATATATAAAATACTTTTTTTTTTTATATAAAAACATATTATAGGAGACACACATGATGCACAAAGTGCCAAAGTCAATAAAGATAAACAAATGTAAGAGAAAAGTTCAACCATTTGTCTCAATTAACTTCTATTGGCCGTGTATGAACATCTTTTTCCACATCAATAATATATATTTAAATATATTTTCGAAAACCTCTCATCAACAAAATAAAAAAGATTAATAATAGTTTTTTTATATAGATAAAGATAGAGATACTATGCAAAAAAAACTTATTTTACAGCATTTTTTTAAGTCATTTACAACGCTTTTTAAAAAAAATAAGCGTTGTAGCATCCAGCGCTGTAAAAGATACAACAGCGCTATTTAATATAAAAAAAAACTATAAAATATGTAGATATATTGCGTGTTTGTTATACTCGTTTTACAGCGCTTTTTGAAAAAAGCGCTGTAAAATGTGCATTCATTAGATGCATTATTATGCACCTATTACAACTTTTTTTTCCAAAAAAACGTTGTAAAAGGTGCATTCAATAGATGCATTATTATGCACCTATTACAACGCTGTCTTTTAATTTTTTTTACAAAATCTTTTTCATCCAGAATCAGTTCACACAATTAGTACACAACAACAGAACTATATAACTTTATAACTTTACATATTTACACAATGAGTTCACAACATAATTCATATACATATTCACATATTGACAACAACACAGAACTATATACATATTCATATAACTACATATTCACAACTTTTCAAATGTGCCCTATTTATATACATATAACTATCAGAACTACACAGAACAGAACTACCATATATTCATATAACTATCCCTTGCAGCATGTCATTTCCCAGCAAATCAAATAATTTTCATTCAATCACATACTGAGACCAGTCTTCCTTTATTTCAATTAGATTTCTTTCAGAGTATGTTGGACTAGAATTATCAAAGTATTGTGCGATATAAAAATTGAACATAAATAAGTTAGAATCAAATATATACATAGTTTATATATGAAAATCAAATAATGAAAATACCGTACCGTTTCTAGGATTATAGTTTGATTCATATCAACAATCTCTTTCATGAATTGCAATATATAGTACCCACAGTCGATGTTGTTAGTTTGACGAGGACACTATAAAATAAAACATATAAGTCAATAAATATTTGTGCATTGATAGCAGTCTAAGTTCAACATATATTTTAGTGAAATAAAAAACTAATAAATACAATACCTGAAAAACAGAAGAACAATAGGGTTCGTAGGAGAGTAAGGTTCGCAGAAACAAAGATGGTTCGCAATAATAAGGAGAATGAAGAGGAAAAAAGCGTATGAAGTTTACGCAATGAGGGTTAGTAACAAGACAATATTGTTCGTAGCGTTCGCAATGAGAAGGAGAATGGAGACGAGGAGGAAACAAGCGTATGAAGTTTACGTAATGAAGAGGAAACTGAAGCAGTTTAGGGTTTAGGGAAAGTATTTGAATGAGAGTTGGTAGGGATAGTAACAAAGATGAAGATGGTTCGCAATGGAGATGGTTGACAATATGGTTTGTATGGACAGTAGGGTTCGCAATGAGAAGGACAATGAAGAGGAGGAGGACTTTGAAGCATAGTGAAGTTTACGAAATGAAGAGGAAACTGAAGCGGTTTACTGTTACACATAAAACCCTATTACATCGCTCATTGAAAGAATGAGCGCTGTAAAAGACCTCCTTAACTTAGTTTTTAAAAGCCTATTACAGCGCTAAAAGATCTTCTTAACTTTATTTTTAAAAGCCTATTACATCGCTCTTTGAAATAGCGTTGTAAAAAACATCCTTAACTTAATTTTTAATAGTCTATTACAGCGCTTTTTAATGTTAACTTTTTATTTGAAGTTAATTATTTAATTAATATTATTTTATTTTTATTTTGACAGTGACGTTATTGTATTGATTGAGAAGAGTTGTTATTTGTTCATAACTTTCAAGTCAAACACTACTTTATATAAAGTAATTATATAATGTCTTTTAAATATAAATTAGTATTTTATATATTAGTATTGAAAAAAGTTAAATTTAGTCCAAAAAAAGGTTAAATGGTTATAAAATATTTTCAAAAAATTAAAATTTTATTCTAAAATGTCGAATATATTATTTTTACAGTTTGTTATAATATTATTTTTAAAGTTTAATGTTAGTAAAATTTGTTAAAAAAGTGTGACTGAAATATTTGTACTAGTGTAAAATTTTTACTCAAATTAAAAAATTATCTTTTTTTATTGTAGTTATTTATTTTGTTATGGTTTATTATGTTAGTAAAATGTTATTTTCTTAAGAAATTGTAAAAAATTTCAAAAACCAAATAATACTTATTTAAAAGAAAGCAAGTTCATAATATTGATCTAATTATGAAATATGTAATATTATATATATAAAATGCGTTAGGATTATTTTCAAAGGACATAAAACATTCATATTTTAAAATGCTATAGTAGAGTTGTAAAAAAAAAATTAATAGAAATTACGTTGTTAATGTATATATGATAAATAAAATTTAAAGCATGTGAAAATGTATTCATTTTAATGTAATTATTTTTTAAAAAATATAAGTTAATTTTTAATAGCCTATTACAGTGCTCTTTGAAAAAGCGTTGTAAAAGACCTCCTTAACTTATTTTTTAAAAGCCTATTACAGCGCTCTTTGAAAGAGCGTTGTAAAAGACCTCCTTAACTTATTTTTTAAAAGCCTATTACAGCGCTCTTTCAAAGAGCGCTGTAAAAGACCTCATTACCTTATTTTTTTAAAACCATCATCAATTAAATCAATTTCATATGGTTGTAAGGCTTCGTAGGGTTAGGACAACGTATTAAATTTGTTTTAATTTTTTATTTATTTATTTAAAGTGAATAATTTTTATTTAAAGCGCAAGCCTTTTACAGCGCTTTAATAGGTTATTTAATTATATGTAAGCGCATGAATTTTACAGTGCTTTCACAAAAAGCGCTTTAAAAGCCATGTAACATAAGGTGGGAGTGCTACATTTTACAGCGCTTGTGTTTAAAGCGCTCAAAAAACGATGTAAAAGTTATGGAAGAGCGCTTCAATTTACAGCGTTTTTACAAAAAGCGTTGTAAGCATTATGTACAAGCGCTATGTGACCCTACAACAGAGCTTTTTCTACAGCGCTTGTCAAAAAATCGTTGTTGTATCCTCCGTTATTTTTAAAAAATTCTACAACAGCGCTTGTATTTAATAAGCGCTTTAAAAGACGCGCTATAAAATGTCATTTTTGGCGTAGTGAGATTTTGGATATAGTTTCAAAACTAGTAAAAAATAGTGTAATTAAAGAGTGATAAATAAAAATTTGTTTATAATAAACATTTTAAATAATTTAAGATATTCTAATATCATTTTCTCACTCTAAGTTTTTATTATAAATAAACATTTTAAACTTTATTTCATTTTCTAAACTATACTTTTTTGTTGCACAAAAGGGCGGAACAACCACCACTACAGCATGTTGTGGTTTTTCATTCTCCAAAACTATTAAGATCATATCAAAATAAAAAAGTTTTTTTTTTCCGTTTCATCAAAACAGATCATATTGAAAGTTGTTGTATGTCAAAAAAATGACTAAGGATAATATATGAATAAATATGAGTGCAGTTCACTCTTGTAAGATCAGCTCTAGTTTTATTTCCTTGGTCCCGTATCAAATATAAGTATTGTGTCTAATTTAAGACGAGTCACTTATGTTTTAACAACACATTCAACATACTCATATGAATTCTAATTTTATCTTCTTTTTTTTTTTTTTATTTCATCCTTTATTTTAATTTTAAGTGACATTTTGATATTTTATATTTTAAAATATCAACAATATTATCCTTAATTTTTGCAAATATTCATAAAAAATTTCAAACAAAACTCATAAAACTAATTATCATCCTCAATATAATGTAATTTCATCAAATTCATAACTTAAATCTTTAAATAGACTCATATTTTCTTCTCCAACAACATCAAATAAAGAATGACAAATATGAGTTTATTTGAAGATTTGAGTTACGAATTTGATTAAACTTGTTTTATATTACAAAATATAATTAATTTTATGGATTTTGTTTGAAAATTTTGATGAATTTTTGAATTTTTGTAAAAAAAATGATAACATTGTTGACGTTTTAAAACATAAAAGATCAAATTGTCACTTAAAATTAAAATAAATGACCAAATCGGGGAAAAAAAAGATAAATGACTAAAACGTTAACTGAAATTAAGTTAAGGGATCACAAGTAGTATTTAGCCTATATTTTATTATTTATTAATGTTATTTTTTATTATGATATATTAATAATATTATTTCCTATTTTAAAGTCTATCAATTAGACAATCACTCAGTAGTCGTTTTATATTTGGTAATCGTTCCATAATTAGTAGCCGTTCAATTAGGTAATCACTCAGTAGTTTTTCCATATTTGTTTGTGACGTAATAATGGGTGCATTTGTTTCAAGAAAAAAATCTATTATTTAAAACCAAAAATCATTTTTTATGGTTCAAATGATGTTTGTTTCAGATTTTTTAAAAATCGTTATGTTAGAATTTTTTGTTTGTTTAATATATATAGATATATAAAATATAATATTTAAATGTTTTAATGTTAATCAGGCTTTTAAATAGGCTTTCAGGTCAGACCAGACTTTTAAAAAGGTCAGACCAGACTGAAAAAAAAGTCTATGATAGGTCGTATGTCAGATTTAGGTCTAAAAAATTAGTCGTAGGTCAGACTCAAACATTTCAATGTTTGGTCTGGCCTGACCTATTCTCACCCCTATTTCTCGATCCCCACAATGAGATATTCTTCTGCTTCTCTAAGTCTTTTTTTTTTTCTTCTTCTTTTGAACTCCTATCTTTATCTTCTCAAGAGCACTTGGGTTTGTTTACCTTCCTTCACACCCTTAACAAAATTAATTGGGTTACAATGATTTGTGAATGTTATACATTATTATTATTATTATTATTATTATTATTATTATTATTATTATTATTATTATTATTTTTTCCCCTATTTTTTTTGTTTTATTTTTTTTATTATATATTAAAAAAAATTGTCTTTTTTTTATTTTAAGTTTTTTACCGTAGCTTTATTGCATTTAACATTCATTTTTTTTTTGTAAAAAAAACAAGTCATTTTTTTTTATATATATTAAATTTAATTATTTTCTAACAAATAATAAATCTTAAAAAAAATATTTTATTAAATATTAACTAAATGTGCTATTTCTTTTATTTATGAGTTGTCATGACATAAGTTGTACAACTTGACGGTTTTAAAACTCATTTTAAAAATAAATTAATCTCAAATCAACTTTCAAATTTGATTAATTAGATGTGATATCTTTTTAATATTTGAGTTGTTAAGACACAAGTTATCCCACATGTTGGTTTTAAAACTCAATTTTAAAAATCGAAAGTAAATTAAAATATTCTTAAAATGATTAACTTAGATGTGATGTGACATCTTTTTAATCATTGAATTTTTGAGACATGAGTTGTACAACTTGATAGTTATAAAACTTACATTTCAAAACAGTTATTCAAATCAAATAAAATTTTCTCATCAAAAATATTTTTTTTTTATCAACAACAATACACCTTTTCTTTAAGCAATTAACACATCCATATTTTATACCTAAGAACTACATAATAATGATTTCTCCATTGCACCGGGTGATACGTAGGAGCAAGATCACACTATTGTCAAACACATTAATAAAAAACCTTTTTTCTCTCTCTCTTTTTTAAGCACATATTCAAAAAAAGACAATTGATATTCCTATTTAATAATTATGAGAAATGAATATATTTAAGTTTATATTAATTTTGCACAATTAATTATTGATAACCGTATTTTAATGGATGTCGTAGACTGCTAATACCTTTCCTACGCATAATCGACTTTCGAACTCAAAATTTGGTTTCAAAGATCATTTTTTTAAGGGTTACCCAATATTTTCTCTATTTTAAAATAAATTTTGGTGACAACTCCATTGAATTCAAGAAACACTTGAAATTTTTGGTCGCGACATTACAAATAGAGAGAAGTGGATAGCTATTGGCTTGTTTATTCGAAAGAATTTGATAGAGTATTTTGTTTTTGTTGTAAAGTTTTTTAAAAAGGTATCGATAAAGGTCAATTAACAAATGAGGATTTTGGTGATTGGTCACGTATTGGTGAAAGACTTAGAGAGCATGAGATAAGCATGATTCATGTTAAAAATATGACCACTTAGTATGAATTGTGCAAAAAGTCAACCTATTGAAAAAATGACTCAAAAACTAATTGTGACAGAAAAGGAACATTGGAACAACGCCTCTAGTAAAATATCAACATTGGAAAAGTCAATGTCCAGAAAAAGACAAAACCTCTGGTAAAAGTCAACACTCTGACATAATCAGTGTCTCTGATATTTTGCCTTTGGTCATTTATTTTTGCTTCTGGTTACTGCCTCTGGTCCAATAAATTTGAATTTGGTTATTACTTATGGTTCAATAATTTTATCTCTAGTCAATTAATATTGCTTCTGGTCAAGAAATCATGTCTCTGGTGTTCCTGCCTCTAGTCAAGAAATCATGCCTCTAAATATAGTGGATTAAATCCTTCAAAGGAATGAACGAAACATAACAACTAAGTTAGTAGTGAACAATGATAAAATTCTCGAGTAATTTATTTTATCATTTCAGTTTTTTTAACCCATTCGAAATATTTTCAAAAACTCTAAACACAATTCAAATCCTCATATTTTCTTGTGTTTCTTGACCAACAATTGCCTTCCATTTGAGTCTTCCTCTGGCCATGTTGTCTCTTATCCAAGTTCCTCTAACTCTGCATATGATCATGCTTCCTCTAACTCTTCCTCTGATCATGTTTCCACTGGTTGCCTCTGATTTTGTTTCCTCTGGCTGCCTCAGATTCTATTTTCCTCTAATCATGTTGCCTATGCTCAGAATCTACCTCTGGTTATGTTGCCTTTGATCTGAATATCCTCTTGTCACGTTGCCTCTGATCCAAGCATTATTTGATCATGATGCCTCTGATCAAAGTTTCCATGTTGCCTCTAGTCAGAGTATGCCTTTGGTCCATGCTTCTTGATTAGAATGCGAAATTTAAAAGACAGAACCCCATATAAACGAACAACCAACTAGGATTTTCTTGTAGGATGATTGAATTTATGTTACCTTTTAATTCTATTATCTTGTCGAGTTGATTAAATGGTTGCATTAATCGTATTGATGAAATGCGCATTGCATACATACCAATACATATGCATTGCATTTATCAAGTCATGACATTCATGGTCCAAGTAGACGGTGGGACATTTGGGGATTATTTCAGACATGAAATAATGGGTATAAGAAGAAGGAATCGGGATGTCCGTTTAGGGTCATGGTTAAATCAACTTTACCAAGAGGTCTCAATTATCTTGGTGATCCACGTTAAGATAATTGAAAAACTTTTCCGTACTTTAAGAAAAAGAAAAAGGACATGCATATTTTTCATACTTTAAAGAAAAAGAAGAATATGTTATTTTTCATACTTTAAGAAAAAAGAGGAATATGTTATTTTTCGTACTTTAAAGAAAAACTTAAAGATTTGTTTTAAAAACAAATACATTTGCAAGTCCATATCATGTTTTCATTAAATTTTAGGAAAATTATTTCTAATTGTCCTTCCTCTTTCATATAATTCATTGAGATTATCATCTCATCCCCCTATTTTTATGTATTATAGCATATAAGAGGGATTGAGGCGGGGAATTCAAGTAACAATGGATAGAGCACTACAATGATGTTGTTTAAGTTTGTAATATGATTTTACTATGCACATCAGAAGATACTTGTATACTATGTATTACATATATAGTTACAATGACATTTAAGTTGTATTCATGATATTTTATATGATTGCTTCTAAATATTAAAATGTATGAATTTATTACCATATTCTAGACAACTGGTAATGGATTTTACATAAATGATGAATTCAGGACAAAAGTAAAGGAATGAACTGTTATCTGAAATAAAATTAAGGGATCATATGAGGTATCATCATCATCATTATGTAAAAAAACATTTGACAAATATTTATCGATGAAAAATATAAAAAATCACGAGATAAATATTTATCTCCGATACATAAAAATATAAGAGATAAATTTCTATCATTGATAAATATTAAAAAAATATAGATAAATATTTATACCTAATGCATATAAAAACACGCAATAAATATAACAATTACGACATAAGTATTTGTCAATGATACATAAAACAATACATAACAAATTTTTTTATCACTGATAAATATTAAAAAACACGAGATAAATATAAAAAATTACTAAACAAATATTTGCTACTTATAAATAAATAAAATACACGGGACAAATATTTAAAAAAAATATTAGACAAATATGTGTCGTTGACAAACATTAAAAAACGCAAAACAAATATTTTCTACGAATACATAAAAAATACGAGACACATATTTCTAATTGATACATAAAAACATGAGACAAATATTTACCATTGATAATATACGAGATATATATACAAATTATTAATTGCAATATTTATTGTACTTTTGATTAAATATATTTTACTTAAAAATGGAAAAAAAAATAAAGTACTTCAGTTCATTATAAATTTCAACTTTATTTTGTTATTATTAATTAAAGTAAATTAAATTCTTTATTTATAACATAAATAAGATAGTTTTTTTTTTATTGATTTTCTTTCATTATTATTTGAGAGAAAGGTATAATAACAACTTGACGGGTATTTTACCGGTAAATTAAAAAAAAATACAACAATGCATTTAACCTTTTAGAACTTTTGCGTAAAAAAGTTAATGATTTAAGTATTTCGATATTTTATTCAAAAGCATTATTGTTTAGGCGATGGCTAGCATGCACAAGTGAAACATATAGTTCATGGTGCACCACATGTTTTAACCGTTGGATTAGTTAGTACCTCACAAATAGACGGTACACACCAAATTATTTTTCTTTATCTCTCTTGCACCATTGCACCATCTCTTCCTGCATCAAGTCATCTCTATCTTCGCACTATCTTCCTTTCAACTCTCTTCTTACTTTCTCCACTTCTAACTTTTTATGTGTGATAGATTAATCTTAACTACAAAACAAATTTCTTATTATGGTGTTTGATTTTGTTTTGTTTATTCATTGTTAACAATTACTATGATTTATGGGAAAACATTACCAATAAAGCTATATGAATACATTTTGCTAATTACCAAAACTGTTATAAAAAAAATATCTATATTTATGCAGTTTTTTATTAAATATTGAAGTACTGGTCAATAATTTATCTTATCTAAATAATTTTGATGGTACAGTAATAAAATATCGTCCAAGAATTAATAATAGATATTAATTATTATCTACAAAAGTTGGTATAGATGGTTGATCATTTCGTTAGTACGAGACTTGATTCAATTTAAAATTATTCACTTGATATATTAGATTCACCCCATTCTTACATTAATAAAAAAAATTATTCAAAAAATATTAATAATCTTAATTTTGACGACTAAATATGAGACTTCATTATAATAATCTTATTTTTAATTAATAACTATATAATGATGTTAGGTTCTTTTTAATGATTTGAATATATATATTCAATTTACATACATTCACCTTAAAATGATTGAATTTATTTGTACAAATAACAAAGAATGATTGAATTTATTCACTTTTTACACATGTTTTAGACAAATTTGAATTTAAAATTTTTAGACTTAATTATTCTCAATTAATTTCACTTTTTACTATTTAAAATTCATTTTTTTATTAGAATTAATTATATATATTTCATAATTTTATTAATTTTAATTTGTACATCATTTTCAAATTATGCATATATACACCATTTAAGACTCACTAGTTAGTAATTAAAAAAAATTTTTTGACAGAAAAATAAACAATCATAAGTGAAAAAAATAAATTTGAAATTCAAGATTCTTTCACTTTATTTTCACTTTAACTAACAATCATAAGTGAATATGAATCTAATATATTCTTCACTATTTTTTTTTTTACAATTTTTTGAAAATAGAGTTTTAAAATATGAAAATGGAAAATATTTTCTATCAAATACAAATTTTAGAGTTTCTAAAAATGCATTCATCTTAGATTGTCTTCTATTTTCTATCAAATACAAAATTTAAAATATGAAAATGGAAAATATTTTTAAAAACAAATTTAATTTTTATACAATGACAATGTAAATATTTTTATACTGTTAATTAATTTATATTATCAAATCGTTAAAAATATTTGATTTTGATTGTAATTACATAAAAAATCACAACTATAAATAACTGTGAAATACTAACAATAGATTAATCGCCACATATTATTTAAGAAAAATAATCAGATTCATTCATTCGATTAAAAAAAAAAAAGTAAGTGGAATTATGTATGGAAAGTGTAGAAATATTGTAAAGGGTAAAACACATTTCCTTCCTTAGCACCAAAAACTATGGTAAAATATTTAACTGAAAATTAGAAAAAGGATATTCGAGAAAACCAGACCCCACAAAAAAGCACATGGTTAACAAAAGTGGTTTTTTTCTCGTAAAAAAACAAAACAAATGAATTAAATTTTTAAACTTTTAAAATTCTATTTTTGTTCCATTTGAATTTTTATAAAATAAAGATTTAATTAATAATTTTATTTATCTTTAATATTTTAAAGTATATATTAAATGGATTCTATTTTTATAAAAAAATAGTTAAATTAATTTAATATTATTATTTCTTAATAAATGTGAAAGACTAAAAAAAGATTGGAGATGGTAATTATTAAGATGACTATTACCGTGATTAGTTACTGGTACTACAATTTACGAAATGAGAAATACTTCTTTTTAATCTCTTGTAGTGACATTACAATACAATAGTAAAGTAAGAGAGGAACCTCTCCGCAACCAACTATTTTTCTTATACATCTTCACTAATGTGGCGATCATGGTTAGGTTTACCACAGCATGATCGAACCAGAACGCTACAGATACCTTCCCGAACCCGTTCCTACGGTTCTTCCAGTTCCCTCAAAGATATCCGAACCATCCTCCAAACCGAACCCGATCCTCAATCTCCAAAATCTCCATCTCTTTTCCGCCGCCTCAGCGTATCTCCCTCCATCATCCGATCCGTTAGCTGCCGAACCGTAAACTCCTCCATAACCGTACCGTCGAACTTCGAGCATGGTTCCGTCGTCGTTTACTACACCAGCCTACGCGTCATTCGCCGTACCTTCAACGACTGCAGAACCGTTCGATCTATTCTCAAACGGTTCGCCGTCGGAGTCGATGAGCGCGATGTGTGCGTCGACGAACGGTTTCTCGAGGAGTTGCAGGAGATTTTAGGTCGCCGGAATGTTCCGCTACCGTGTGTGTTCGTCGGCGGTCAATACATCGGCAGCGTAGACGATGTTAGGAGGCTGTATGATAGCGGTGAATTGCAGGATATGATCGAACAGTTACCGAAGTCGTTGCCGAATGCGTGTGATTTTTGTGGAGGAATGAGATTTGTGGTGTGTGATCGTTGTGATGGAAGTCACAGGGTTTTTGCGGAGAAAAGTGGGTTTAGAACTTGTTTATCTTGCAATTCTAACGGTTTGATTAGGTGCCCAGCATGTTTCTTCGAGCTCCCGCGTCACACCAAATAATTTCCGTACTGTATTCCTTCTCTTCTCGTGTGTTAATTAAATTTAAATTCAATTAAATAATTGATATATTGTGTATTTTTTTTTTTTTGACAAATATCATCAATTAGTTTACAGTGGATTTCATTATTAAAAAAATTAGAGTTCTACTTGTTTGGGAAATTTTAGGGGGTTTGACTGTCAAAATTTTAGTGTAGTTAATTAAAAAATTGTGTTGTGCGGTAATGATTTTGACTCTATTTCACAAAGTCTTTACTTTATAGTAGATTATTTTCTCTCTTACTTCAATTTTAGAGATAACAAAGAATAGGTTTTAGATAGGATATTATATTATTTAGTTTTTTGCGGTTTAAAAAAATATTGATACTCGTGTCGTATCTTTTTGAATATCATCTTTAATATTTATACTCTTACCTTTTAGGTATTTAAGTGTCCGTATTCATACTAGATACTTACGCTTAACTAAAATAGATCGATAAATAAATGATATTGTTATGATTAAATTTAAAATTATTCAAATATCTTAAATCTAATCATAAAGTATTATAAATAAAAATATTTTCTAACTCAAAATATTTCAAATAAACACTGTTACAATATACATTCAAATATTCATAATAATACTTTATGAAGTTGCAAGTCATACGATAATATTATTTGAGATTTGTAAAAACAAATAATAGGAAGTTGCAAATATAATTATAAAGTCACTATTAATAAGACATAATTCTTAGTTATAAAGTCACAAGTATTTACCTATTTATTATTAGGAATCTAATGATATTAATAGATGTTAAAACATAAAAGAAAATAATTAATTAAACTAAGCAATAATAAATAAATAATATATTTATATAAGTGCGGGTGTCAGGCGGAGTGAGTATTATATAGTACACGTACCCGCACTTATACCCACTTAATTTTGTGGGTAATTATTCGTCTTCGTGGGTAATTATTCGTCTTCGTATCTACGTATTATGCAGATTTTTACCTACTCATTATAGATTTATTTTTTTCTGAATACCCACTTATTCTAATTGTTATCCATACTTCTATCCTTATCCTTATCCTTATTATATTAAATAGCATAAATATGAACACTTAACTCTCTTTGAAAATTTAGAGGAAAGAGGAGAAAATGACTTTGGGGGAGATAAAGAGCAAAAATACATAAATTTTTACTTTTTTTAAAAGAATAATTTTATAAAAAAATAATAAATAAATACCTATAATTAATATATTTTTTATATTGAGAATTCTATAACAAGATAAATTAGATTTGAAGAATTTATCAAATCTCTTGAAAATATTTTTCCAATACAATTTTTGAATTTTTATAAATTTGGAAATTTTGTATTACAAAAAATAACAAATCCCCAAAGTCCTTGTTCAAAGTCTTCCATTTTTTTTTTCACGCCCTTCTTCGTATTTGAAACATATACTATATGCCTAGTCTATCTACTTTTATTTTATTTTATTATACTTAATACATTTCATATATATATGTTATTATATTTTTTAGGCATGTATGTTATTATTATATAATGTTTGATTTAATTTTATTAGCTTGTTTCACTTTCATAGTAATATAAAGTTTCAGTATTCATATGATATTTTAAAATTTTAAAGTTAAAAAATATATATTGTTGAAGAAAAATTTGTATAAAATGTTCGTATAGAGTCTCCTTTAAATATGGTATAGATTTTAAAATATTTGCGTTGTTAAGCGAAAATATATTTACAAAAAATGATTGACCAAAATTTGTAGTTAATGGAAGTTATGTTCATGTTCCCTTTATATAATGTTATATATGAATATAAAATATTTGTGTTGTTAAGAGAAAATATATTTCAAAAAATGGTTGACCAAAATTTGTAGTTAATGGTAGTTATATTCCCTTTATAATTATGTTATATATGAATATAAAATATTTGTGTTGTTAAGAGAAAATATATTTTAAAAAATGATTGACCAAAATTTTTAGTCAGTGGTAGTTATATTTCAAGTCCCTTTATATTATGGTATATATGAATATATGGTATAGATTTAACTAATTGACTGGTTTATCTCCATTAAATGAAATGAAATAAATTTATTTATGATAATACATATATTCCTACAAAGTTTGAAAATTAAATTTAAAATAATATTGATAACTGATAAATAAAATTTTAATGAATAAATAAAATAGATTAAAAACTATAATTAATTTTTTTCATAATAAATTAGAATTATTTTTTCATATTTAATATTGATAGAAAAAATTTAAGCATTAACTATTTTATATGATTTTACATTATGAATATTGAATCAGTTCAGCTATGAAATCTATCCAACATTTCAAATGTTATCAGCTAATTTTTATATTGATATGGGTATGAATATTATATATATTGAATAAAGATTTCTATCATATAAATTACATATGTTTCTTTAATAAGCAAACATATACGGAATACCCGCCTAGAGTATCATGCTTCCAAATCCACTTACCATATTTTCCATGTCTAGGAGATATACCAGCCAACAAGACCTTTAACTCTTCAAATGATGATTCTTGCCAAGCGAAAAGTGCACCACACCACTCCCACTTCCAATGCCAAACTTCATTGACCCAACAACCTGCCTCTCCGACTGTTACTGTCTTATATTCATCAACCCAAAACAGTCTAGGAATTTTTATTGCTAAAAGTTAGTAAAAGTTCATAGAGTATTAAACTTTAAATATCCTAATGATATATTAAATAGTTTTAAATTTACATAAAACTTTAGTGAGATCGTTTATACAATATAAACTTTTAAATAAATTATTAATTGTTAGTTTGATATTATCATAGTCGTCTATCAGCATGTGCAATCAGAATATTAATATATTATAATCTTTGAAAAATTATATTAATATGTTAATTTTGTATGTTAAATAATCTAAAATTTATATTTATACCTTATACTTAAAATAAATACTTTGAACAAGGCTAAAAAAACATTGAGACAGCCATGAATATTATATATAATAAGTATTGAATACAAAATAATAAGTTGTATGGCAGTAGACAAATATAATATCAATGTGATTTGATCCTCTTAGTAACCTGATTTATGCATATTTTTTAAAAAAATTGTTTTTCTTTTTGTTTCACAGTAGATCCCTCGATTATATGGGTGCTTGATGATAATTTTATAATTTTTAAGGGAAACACTATGCAAAACTGTTGCATAAAACACGTCATTTGCATATAGCCAATTAGGCACCTCGGGTCGGTCGATTTTAGGCCCAAAATAATGAACCTAGCCCAAATTGGGAGGTTATATAGTGAGCCAAATCTAAATTTGTGTCTGTGTTTCTTTTTTCTTTTTTTATTTTTACTAATTTTTTTTTTCTTTTCAATAAAAATATGGCTCGTTGGATTTGAACGATTTATTTATTAATCAACACTTGGTTTCCCATCATTTTATATTAAAACTTGATTCTTTATTTTTTTTTTTTACTAAAACTAAAACTGGAACAATGAATAAGCTGAAATAATTTTTTATTTTGTGTACAAGCTGAAATAATTTTTTTAGTAGAAGTCAGGTCAATTAACAAACATTGGTTGTATGAACTATCATATTCACTTTTCAAATTAAAACGATTAATATTATTCTTAGTGCATCTCAAGTGCTTGTTCAAATTGCTACTATAATTTGTATACCACTCCCTCACATATGATTTGATGCCCTTCAATTTTTCCTTTAAAATAAAATCTCTCCGACAAACGACAAATTCCTCAAGTGGTTTTAAACAAATTCATGATAACTTATAAATTATGCTCAATATTTCAACATTTTAAACAGTCTAGATCTCCAATCTTCCATCATATAAGACAACAAGATATGACTATTGTTGAAAACCAAGAACGTTTTTGGTTTTGAGTGTCAGAAAACAGAG
The DNA here is from genome assembly GCF_000331145.2 of Cicer arietinum. Lineage (NCBI taxonomy): Eukaryota > Viridiplantae > Streptophyta > Magnoliopsida > Fabales > Fabaceae > Cicer > Cicer arietinum. The sequence continues at coordinate 59,215,933 of NC_021164.2, read as the reverse complement.
AACGTTAAACGTTCTTCGTAGTTTTGTAATTCAAGTTAAGTTTTGATTGTATGTGATCAACTAACTAACTAACCACTTGTTTAGTTAGTTAGTTAGTTAGTTAGGTAGAAGGTAGTTAGAAACAATGTAATAGAAGCTATGTATAAATAACATATTCATTTTCAATAAAATACAACACATTCATTTCATTCCATTCCTTTTTTTTCTCTAGTTTACTTCCATTGCAAACAGCTTCAAACGCTAACAAGTGGTATCAGAGCAAGGTTTCGATTCCAAAGAGTGACAAACATGAGTGAAATGTGAGGATCAAACACGAGTGTAGGGAGAATGAGTTCAAGTGCAAACAATGGAAATTTTCTAGCCCACATGCCATATTTTGATGGAAAAGATTGGGATAGATGTAGAGTGCAGATTCGAGCATTGTTTAGATTTCAAGAAGTGTTGGAAATCATAGAGAAAATTTTTGAAGATCTGGGAGCCAATCCAACAGAAAAGCAGATGTTGAATTTTAAAGAAAACAAGAAGAAAGATTTCAAGGCCACCTTCATTATTCATCAATACCTTGACACGACAAACTTTGACAAAATTTATGATGCAAGAAGTGCAAAAGAAGCATGAGACATTTTGGAGAAGTGTTATTCTGGAGGAACCAAGGTCAAGAAAGTGAAATTGCATACCTTACAAAAACAGTTCGAATTGTTGCAGATGGAGGAATAAGAGAAGGTTTCATATCTGATTTCAAGACTGAGGAGTATCACAAATCAGATGGCTAGTTGTGGTGATAAGTCTACTAAACAGAAACTATGTGAAAAGATATTGAGATCGTTGCATCTCAGGTTCGATTATGGTGTGTGTGCGATTGAAGAATCTAAAGATATTTTCGTATTAAGTCTTGAAGAGTTGCAGGGAACTCTAGAAGCAAGAGAGTTGAGAATGGATGAAACGAGTGGGGGTAATTCTGGGAATCAGGCATTAGTAGCATATGCCAACAAGAAAGGAGACAAGAAAAAGAAATGGAGGAAGAATAAATTCAAGAAACCTGAAGATAAGTCTGAATCTTCATCAAAAGGAGGAAATTCGAGTGGTAAATCAAAAGGAAAATCAAGAAACTTTGACAAGAAGAAGGTGCAATGTTACAACTGTGAGAAGTTTAAACATGTTGCATATGAATGTTGGGCTGACAAAGGAGGGAAACATAAGAAGAAAAAAGAAGATGAAGCATGTGCTGCTCAAGAATATTCTTCGTCCGACTTAGATACAATCTTGCTATTGGCAACCACAAACGGAGAACGCTCTCCGTTTTCAGACACAGTTTTGTTAATTACTACCACAAACAAAGAACATTCTTCATCTCAGGTATGGTTCCTCGATATTGGTTGTTCCAATCACATGACAAGGCATAAAGAATGACTGGTAGATATTGATACATCAAGAAGGAGCAAGATTAGGTTTGTTGAGGATAGAACCTTGGAAGCTGAGGGAGCTGGCAACATGGTGATTAAGAGAAGAAATGGGAGTACAATAGTGATTGAAAATGTATTGTATGTGCCAGAAATGAAGAGCAATTTATTGAGCATTGGGCAACTAATTCAAAAAGGGTTTCAGGTGATCATGAAGAACGACGTCTTAGAAATGTATGATGGGCAGAAGAATATAATACTCATGGTTCCTCTTTCAAAGAACAAAACCTTTCTCATCAACATACAAGTTGCTGATATTCAATGCTTGAAGGCATCAAGCTCAATTGATGAAAACTGGCTGTGGAATTCCTATGATTGATGTCCCTGAGAAGGTGTGTGAAGTATGTACGACAGGTAAACAATCAAGAAATTCCTTTCAATCACAAGTGCAAGCAAGAACGGAGAATGTTCTTAGGGTGATTCATAGTAACATATGTGAACAGTTTGAAGTGCCATCATTAGGAGGTAATAAGTATTTCATAACTTTTGCTGATGAATTTAATAGAATGATGTGGATTTATTTAATTAAAACCAAAGATGAAGCATTAGAGACATTCACAAACTTCAAGGGTAAAATGAAGACACAAAGTGGAGAATCTATCAAAGTGTTAAGGACAGATGGAGGAGGAGAATATATTTCACATGAATTCAAGGATTTTTGTGTCAAGAATGAAATTTAACATGAGGTAACAACTCCCTACACACCTCAACACAATGACCTAGCTGAAAGAAGAAATAGAACCATTCTAGACATGACTAGAAGCATGATAAAAGAGAAGGGACTGCTACATAAGATATGGGGAGAAGTTGCATCAATTGTTGTCTATATTCTAAATAAATGTCCAATAAAGAAAAAGGAGAATGTACCAGAAGAGATCTGGAGTGGGAAAAAACCAGCAGTGGGGCATTTAAGAACATTTGGTGCTTTATGTTTTAAACATGTATCAGGCCAAAAGAGAAGAAAGTTGCAGGACAAAAGTGAAGTAGTGATCTTGGTAGGGTATCATCCAATAGGTGCCTAAAAACTATATGATTCTGTCAGAGGCAATGTGGTGGTTAGTAGGGATATCAAGATCGTTGAACATGAGAGTTGGAACTGAAAATATAAGCAAATTGCCAGCAGCCAGCACTGGGATTGGGAGTAAGCAACCAACATCACAAACCAACCTTCACAAAGTCCTTTGCAAGTACATAATGAGTAGCATACCAGTGGAAATAGAGATGAAGAAAGAATTGAATCAAGCAGATCCCAAAGAACAAGAAAGCCACCAACTCATTTACAAGAATTTGAAGTGTACAATAACAGTGAAGTTGACAACAGTGGAAATTTAGTACATTTTGCCTTATTTGCTTATGTGGAACCTTTAAATATCGAAGATGCATTGAAGAAAGGATCCTGGAAGAAAGCAATGATGGAAGAGATCGATGCAATTGAGAAGAATCAAACATGGTACTTGACATATTTGACTCCAAAGCAGAAGCATATTGGAGTAAAGTGGGTCTATAAGTTGAAGTTGAATCTAGATGGAACGATTGTTAAGTACAAAGCTAGATTGGTTTCCAAGGGATTCCTACAAAGAACATGTATAGACTAATCTGAAGTGTTTGCTCTAGTGGTCAGAATTGAGACAATCAAGCTTGTGATAGAATTGGCATGTGTTAGGGGTTGGCTGATGTGCCAACTTGATGTGAAATCTGCAATTTTGAATGGATGGCTGGAAGAAGAGGTGTATGCCTCTTAACCACAAGGATTTGTGATTAAGGGAAAAGAGGATAAAGTACTCAGATTGAGGAAAACTCTATATGGTTTGAAGCAATCACCAAAAGCTTGGAACAAAAGAATTGATTCATTAAATGCACAGTGGAATATGGAGTTTATGTGAAGCATTCCACATTGAATGGAGAGCCTGCAATGATCTTCTTGTGCCTATATGTTGATGACTTATTGGTGACTGACAACAACAGCAAGACAATTATAGAATTCAAAGAAATCATGAAGGATGAGTTTGAAATGACATACTTGGGCAAACAAAGCTACTTTCTGGGTTTGGAGTTTGCTGAAACTGAAGATGGTATGTTTATACATCAGAAGAAGTATGCTAGAGAAATCCAGAGAAGATTCAATATGGTTGATTGCAACCCTGCAACCATTCCAATGGAGGTCAATGTAAAGTTGAGAATAGAAATTGAAGAAGAGTTGACTGATTCAACCTTATTGAAACAAGCTATTGGTTCCCTAAGATACTTGTGCAATACAAGGTCTGACATCTGCTGTAGTTTGGGTGTGGTAAACAAATTCATGGAGAGACCCAAGCACTCTCATTTGCTGACAATTAAGTGAATCATGAGATATATCCAAGGCACAATTGGGCATGTCATTTTTTTTTGCAACAAATTTGAAACATGAAGATGAAGACTTATGGGATATTTAGACTCAGATTGATGTGGAGACAAGAATGATATAAGGAACACTTCAGGATATGTGTTCAAATTCATGAAATCGCCAATAGCATGGAGCTCAAAGAAGCAATATGTGATAATACTATCATCATGTGAAGCTGAGAGTATATTGCTGGCAGCTATGTAGCCTGCCAAACATTGTGGTTGGAGTCATTAACAACAGAGCTAAAGATGAAAATTTGCAGGCCAATTCCATTGCTGATTAACAATATTTCAACAATAAATCTGGCAAAGAATCTTGTGTCTCATGGAAGAAGCAAACACATTGAGACAAGGTTTCACTTCTTAAAAGATCAAGTTAGAAGAAGCAAGTTAAAGCTCATTTATTGTCAAACTGAAGTTCAGATGGCTGATATAATGACCAAGGCCTTGATGAGAAGTAGATTTGAAGAGATAAGAAGATTGCTAAGTGTAAAATCACTTAGAAACTTGAATTAAGGGAAAGTGTTGGAAACCAAGAACGTTCTTGGTTTTGAGTGTTAGAAAACGGAGAACGTTAAACGTCCTTCGTATTCAGTTTTGTAATTCAAGTTAATTTTTGATTGTATTTGATCAACTAACTAACCACTTGTTTAGTTAGGTAGAAGGTAGTTAAAAATAATGTAATAGAAGCTATGTATAAATAGCATATTCATTTTCAATAAAATGCAACACATTCATTTCATTTCATTCCATTCCTTTTTTTTTTTTACTTCCATTGCAAACAGCTTCAAATGCTAACAACTATGATAAAATTAGCCTCTCTCCAACGCCCATTGAGATACACCATTTCATGCTTCACAAAACTTTCCAAACAAAAGAAAGCGATCCAATCTACTTCTATAAGCCATGTCCAACTTCGACCATGTAAACCTCCTTCCAATTAAAGGTAAATCTACCAAATGAATTTTCATCTATAAAGTCGTTAAAATTGTTGTTCTCCTCCTCTCTTGACACACCTTTCGCTTCCTTTAGTTCCTCCGCACTCTCTTTTTAACACATTTTTCAACATTGGTAGAAATTCACATAGGTTTTATCAAATTATGTGGGTCTCATTAAAATTTGGTCGGACTCGTATGAATTTCAAACAATAGAAAAAATATGTATAAATATATGTGATATATAGTTTGTTGCTAGCACTTTTCTTATGTTTTTGGTTCCTTTAATATTGTCATTTTCTGTTTTTAGTTATTTTTATAAAATAATTTAGATTAAATCTATGACATTCAACATTCTCATTGTTTTAATCTTATTGTTATTTTTCCGTCCAACCTAAATGATATGACATGTTGCGTGAAATTTTGGTGTCGTGTGACATGCTAACATCACATGCCAGATAACACCCAACGAATGCATGTGGCAATGCCAATAAGACAAAACAAATCATACTTATATGGAGCAACAAAAAAAAACTATAAATTATAGAAATAGAAAATGAAAAAAGAAAAAACTTTAATTTTAATTTTCAACTTCAACTACTGTAAATACATATATGTCATAATTGTAAAATAATAAATTATTTTGTCTATCTTCACTCTGCTTCTAAAATAAAAACTATTTTTGAATTGTTTTCTTTATATTTATTGTCGATACTACCCATAAAGTATTAAGCTCATGTATACGTATTGATACACTGTATATGAGAAAATAAAAATTTCTTTATATTTATTGTTTTCTTTGAGTTGTTTTCAACAGATTTGAATTTATTTTTTATTTTTTATATATTTTGTGAGAGATAGAGACAAAATATTTTGTGTGATGTGTAAGATTTATAAAAATTATTTTTATATTGTTTGCATCTCTATCACTCTCTAAAAATAAGGGATAAAAGGAAATAGTAAAAGGAGAGGATTTAAATTTGTTTTCAACAAACATTATATTGTGTTAGAGTATGAGAAAATGAGGACAAAATTTTCAGTTGAATATCCTTTTAATTTCATGATACATTACAAAATAGTGACTTTAACATGGTGCAACAGCCTCAAATTTCTTGTTGATGATGAAGCATTTAAAATAGTAAAAGGATCACTTCAAGTCTTCAACCACTTCTACGTACAAATTAAAGTCTCAACCATTTCTAGGTTAAGAGAGCTACTATGTACCTCTAAAATCCACCCCCATATACTAAAGACATTTTATGAAGTTACTATGCCAAACTCCATATATTAAATTGTTTGTTTGAATTTGAGTGTTAATTTTTTTATATATTTAGAGAAGTAGTAGTATAATGATCATGAATGTAACTTCCAAACAAAATCCACTTGTTTAGAATAATATAAAAATGAATTAATTTGTATTTAACATGTTTATAATTCTAATATTATATAAATCAAAATAAACATCAATGAGAAATATGTTACCAATGTAAAATTATTCTATAATCTCATGTCAATTTAAGATAATAAAATACGGAAACATACATAAAGAATTTATGAAATTTTAATATGATGGTGTTTTAAGTTATAAGGTATTGATCTTCCAATTATAAATTCCTTTGTAGTTTAGCCTTACTATCTCATCAAATAGGATGAAAATAATTATTATAATATTGTCTACAATTGAGAGCTATAACAATTATTTATAGTAAACATGTGTCATTTAATAAAGAGTAATAACTATTCAACTTTTATATATCATCTTTATTTCTATCTATCATAAAAAGAAAAATAACACTTATAGTATCTACACAATAAATTTTCATGATAATTATATTTTTAACCATAAACTTTATATAAACTAAATCAATATAATTTAACTAATTTAACTATTAGATGAGTGACCCAAAATTTATAAGGAAGCTTAACAAAGCCAAAGCCATGAAGTCTTTTACTGAGTCCACTAGAAGTCTTTTACGGAGTCCACTAGAGAACAAGAGACACTATTTTGATATTCTTATCATTTGGCCAAGTCAAGTCACCGACGCATGATGTACTCCAAAACTCACTATTTCATTATTTTCATGTAGCTCTTGTTTATTTTTAAGACCGTTTTAATAAAGATATATATATATATATATATATATATATATATACTTAAATCTTAATTTAAATGACAATTGTTAATATTATTATTAAATATTTTATTTTAAATTTGAATTTAAGACGTTAATGATACATTTTCTATTATTAAATAAGTAAATTATTTAGACGCACTCTCATATAATATTAATTATATATAGAATAATAAAGTTCGTGGAACTTCTCAAAAAAAAAATTAAACAAAAGAAATTTATAATCAACTTAAGTCAAAATTGGTATTTTAACAATATTTTATGAATACAAGGTGTCATTATATATATTTTTTAAACATCCTCAAAATAAGATAACAATTTTTCTTTGAAATTAAATTTATTTATGTTTACAATCTAATAATATTTTTAATATTTAAAAATGTCTCTGTATATAATAATACACCTACTTCTTTTTCATGAAAAAATTACAGTTTTTGAAACTCATACTAATATGTATTCTAACTAATTTCTAAGTATGTAACAATAATAATAATGACGTAAATATATACACTTACCACACGGATTTTATGTTGTACATGTTCAATAAATAAAGTAGCGTGTTTTTGTTGGGCTTAGTTGGAGGCAGCTTGAGCAAACACCCATATTGCACTCAAACACGCGTTACAATGTTTTTTGTGTGGTAGGCGGGGATTTTTTTTCGTTTTTATCCTTTTATTTTTAATTCGATAAAGTGCCGCACATTGAAAAAATAATACATGCTCTACTTTTTAATTTCAGTTGCAGATCAAAATTTAGGGATGTGATTATGTAGAATTTTTTTTTTTTCATCTTTAATAGAAGGTTGCATTCCGGAGATGCGACCATCTAATATATATATATATATATATATATATATATAATATATATATATTAGCATTTTATTAATTATTATTTAATAAATTATAACTAATTAAAATATTTAAAAATTCAAAAAACTATTAATAAAATAAAATACATTAATAAATAATTATAATATAATTTTAATAATATTCTAAATTTTAATAAAAATAATAATAGTAATAATAATAATAAAGTAAATTATATTAATAAAATAAAATTAATTAAATTGAACCAATAAAACACGTTAAATTAAAGAAAAAATACAGAAAGTTGAAGAAAAAATAAATCAAATTTATATTTTGTTATTATTATTATTTTCATTAATTTTTATTAATTAGATAAGAAAAATAGGAGGAAGTTATTATAATAATGTGTCAAAAGAGGATGAAGTTGTTATAATAATTTGACAAAACAAATAGGAGTACATTGTTATAATAACGTGTCAAAATAAATAACATGTTCCTGATATTTTGCCGATAAAATAACAATGTATTTCCTTAACAACTTCTTCTTGTTTAACTGCATTTTTTTTCTCTCCAATGTAATGTGTTTTATTTTATTTTATTAATAGTATTTTGATTTTTTAATTATTTTTACTTTATTAAATAATCAATAATTCAATTGTTAATAAAATAATATTAAGTGTTAATTTACCAGCAAAATACGATTGAGTTGTCAAAATAATATAACATGTTATTTATTTTCCCACTCAAACACATTAACTTTGATATTTTGTTTGATTTTATTATTAAAATTTAATATTTTTTGAAATATTTATTTTTTAATTACATTAACAATATTTAATTATTATTATTTAAATTTTTTTTTTTGTTTATAGGCAAAATGTTAGGGACGTGTTATTTGTTTTTACACTGTAACATCCTCCTCTTATAACAATTTCCTCCTATTTGTTTTGGCGCATTATTATAACAACTTTTTTTTTTAATTTGTGGTATTTTTTCTTTAATTTAATGTGGTTTTTTGTTCAATTTAATTAATTTTATTAATATAATTTACTTTATTATTATTATTATTAAAATTTATAATATTATTAAAATTATTATTATTATTATTATTATTATTATTTATTAATGTATTTTATTTTATTAATAGAATTTTTGATTAATTAAAATATTTAAAAATTCAAAAAACTATTAACACTTAACTTTTGACAACTCAATCATATTTTGTTGGTAAATTAACACTTAATATTATTTTGTTAATAATTGAGTGATTGATTATTTAATAAATTAAAAATAATTAAAAAATCAAAATACTATTAATAAAATAAAATAAAACACATTAGAAAAATGCAGTTAAACAAGAGGAAGTTGTTAAGGAAATACATTGTTATTTTATCGGCAAAATATCATTAACACGTTATTTATTTTGACACGTTATTATAACGATATCCTCCTATTTGTTTTAGCAAATTATTATAACAACTTCCTCCTCTTTTGGCACATTATTATAACAACTTTCTCCTATTTTTCTAATCTAATAAATAAAAATTAATGAAAATAATAATAATAATAATAATAAAATATAAATTTGATGCATTTTTTTCTTTAATTTTTTGTATTTTTTCTTTAATTTAACGTGTTTTATTGGTTCAATTTAATTAATTTTATTTTATTAATATAATTTACTTTATTATTATTATTACTATTATTATTTTTATTAAAATTTAGAATATTATTAAAATTATTATTATTATTTATTGATGTATTTTATTAATAGTTTTTTGAATTTTTGAATTTTTAAATATTTATTTATTTATAATTTATTAAATAATAATTAACAAAATTAATAAAATGGCAAATATATATATATATATATATAGTAGATGATCGCATCCCCAAGATGTAAAAAAAAATTCCACATGGTCGCATCATCCCTAGGTTGCGGATCTGCAACTAGGGATGGAAATATGTTAGACCGTCCATTAGGGGCCTATAGCCTGACCTACTTATGTTCTGGCATATTTATTAAAAAGGTTAGGTTCATGTTGTTTTTAAAGTCTATTTATTTAAATAGGTCATACTTAGACATATAAAACGCATGACAGGCCGGCCTATATATATTTTATTATATATTAATGTTATTTATTTATTATTATATTAATAATATTATTTCCTATTTTAAATTCTATCAATTATGCAATCACTAATTCAACATTCCATATTCAGTAGTTGTTCCATATTCGGTAGCGATTCCATATTTGGTAGTCAGACTATATGTTACATATTAAGTATTTTAAATCTATTAGACCGACCTTTTTTAATAAATATAAATAATATTTTTTAATACTATAATTATTATATTAAATTTTGATCATTTTATTATATATTCCATTTTTAATAATTTACGCATATTAATCTCATTTATTTTTTGACATATTTAAATGTATTATTATGAAATACAATTTAGGTATAAAGTCATATTCTTCAAATGTGATGTTAAATATAAAAATAGAATTTAATTTCACTAATATACTAACTCATTTATCTATTTAAAAATATGTTTGATTACTTATTCAAAATATTAAAATGAAATAGACTCTTAAGTAGGCTACCATGTCATACAAGACTTCTATCAAGGTCAGACTCAAGCCTAAAAAATAAGCCTATGACAGATCACAAATCAAACTTAAACTTTGAATTTTTTGACCAGTCAATCTCAAACCTAACAAAGCCTATTCTCACTCCTATATATAAGTTTTCTCACTCCTATATATAAGTTCTCTGTCTACATCAAATATTTTGTTTTTTCTTCCAAAAATATTTGGTGATATTTTTCATTTTGATATTCATTTTTGTTGACATTTTAGCTTATATTTATGTAAATGATTGTTAAGCAATTTTGTTTCTTTTAATTAAATTGGCATTTTATTTCTTCCAATCTTTTAATGGATAGTTAAACAATTTATGAATGATGTATTTTTTTGGTGTTTTATATACCATTAATTAATATTTTTTTAGATATTATCTAAGTTAGAAGTATAATAAATACATTTCAATTACGAAAGATAGTAATTATAAAATAAAAAGTATGTAAGTTAAATGCATTATTTCTTTATATAAAACATATCATATATTTTATTTTGATTTTTTCTTAATTTTATCAATATAAAATTTATTTTTGATTTTAAATATTTTTTTCCTTAATTTTAAATATTTTATTTTGATTTTTTTTCTTAGTGTGTTTATTTGTAATAAACACATTTCAATTATCAAAGATAGTAGTTGTAAAATAAAAATTATGTAGAGTTAAATGCATTATTTCTATATATAAAATATATCATGTATTTATTTTGATTTTTTCTTAATTTAACAATATAAAATTTATTTTTGATTTTAAATATTTTTTTCCTTCATTGCTTTTATCACAATTCTATCATGTTACAATTTTTAACGATATTTGAAAATTCATCCATATCAAATAAGAGATCTTTAATTTAAATTTGCCTCACATATCAAATGTCTTTCTAGCTAGTATATAATTGTACTTATATTTATGAGAATTAATATGTTTTATTGTTAGTAAATTTTTATTTTAAAAGTTTCATAAGTAATATGACTTCGAATCGCTAACTATCCATTTTTCCATATTTAGTTAGGTGTATAAATCTGATCATTAAACTATTTGAGAAAAAAACATAATTTTTTATAATCGACTTTATTTGCTTGAAAAGTTCAACTGCATAAATTGAATAAGAACTATCGTTTAATTTAGTAAAAATTAAATTGTTTTATAATCTAAGCATTAATTAAATATGCTAATGAAAAATATTTATTATTAAAAAAAAAGAAGATTCTTTTGAGGATTTTGATTGCACTTGGATTTTGACAAATAATAAAGTATTAATTAAGTATATTAATAATAATAATTATTCATTATTCAAAAAATATTAAATATTATATATTATTAAAATAAATTTTTTTATATTATCAGCACGATGTATATAATTTTTAAAAAATTATAATAATTCTAATTAAATATATGTTAGTATATCCGAATTAAATAAAAAAATAAAAGAGAATTATTCATGTACCAAAAAAAAAAAACAAAGAGAGAGAAAAGTTCGTTGATTTGTAGAGAACGCGCTTTTAAATATTAAGTTGTTTTTGAGTCCTACATCGTTTGCTTGGTTGGTGTAAGAACATAGTTTTGAGTTTTGACATTGTTTTCCCAATTTTTCTTTTTCGATACTTTTCATAACCGATTCACTTCTTGTGTAGTGTGTCTCTTTTAACAAAAGTAAAAATTACTCAAAAATGAGAAAGTGGAAATTCAGCTTCTTCAAGGATCTTCGTGCAGTTCTGTTCCTTGTATCGTTTTGTTTTTTGTTACAGAGCTTTGGTTTGTGCTGTTCTTTGAATGATGAAGGTAAAAGGGATTTATAGTTTGTGGAATTTTGTGTTCTAGTGGTTAATTGTTGAAAAGATGAAAACTGAGTTGTATTTTTATTTGCAGGTAAAGCTCTTTTGAAGTTCAAGCAGGGAATTGTGAGTGACCCTTTTGATGCTTTGTCAAATTGGGTTGATGATGAAGTAGAGGTTGACCCTTGTAATTGGTTTGGGGTTGAGTGTTCTGATGGAAGAGTTGTGGTCTTGTAAGTGCTGATTTTCTGATATGTTTTTTGTGAAATTGATTATGCATTTTTATGTGATTTCCTGATCTGATTAATTTTATGGCTGGAGATAGAACATAGATAGGAAAAAATGAATAAATTGTTCGAACTTGCACTAGTCCACACTTTAGATGTCTGGTTTTGGATAGCTATGAAGCATTGACACAAACAGAAACCAACACTCATAATAATTTGGGAAAAAATGAAAGTGATTGTATTTAACATGCTCTATCATATCGGTGTTGGACATCAACACATATCAAACACTTAGATAAACTTTCAATCTCAAGTGTTGGTATTGCATAGTTGGATAGTGATGTGGCTTGAATAGTGGTTATAAGTTTTATGGTTGATCATCCAGGACCAAACCCAAATTCTAATAGTTTAGTCATTCGATCAATTCCATTGATAGTTGATTATATCATTTACAAATTATGAAGACCATTTTTCAGTTAAATCAATTTACAAGTGTTCAACTTGTTGGTTAGATTGTATTAGTAGCATGCTGCCTGCTTTTTATTGTTATTAAATTTTGAGGTAGAGTTGGAGTTTTGAATCATGAGAGGATATTTTGTTGTTCAGGAATTTGAAAGACCTTTGTCTTGAAGGAAATCTAGCACATGAGCTTGGGAGCCTTGTACACATAAAGTCCATGTAAATAATTTTCTTTTATCCAATTGCTTTGTTTATTGTAATTTTTAGCTACTTAATAATTTCAGTTTCCATAATTGTTAAGTTGTTTTATAACATTGAGACAAATATGTTGTGCAGAGTTTTGCGGAATAATTCTTTTCATGGGATCATTCCTAAAGGAATTCTACGCTTGAAGGGATTGGAGGTTTTGGATTTGGGCTACAACAACTTCAGTGGACCTCTACCTAAAGATATTGGGAGTAATATCTCACTAACAATCCTGTAGGATATTATAATCTTTGAACAGTTCAATTTTCATATTTTTTAAAACTTGTTTTGCTACTATGAAGCTGAGTACATAGTTGCAAATTTCTTTGAACAGTTCAATTTTCTTCTTTGAACTTCTTTGAACAGTTCAATTTTGTTTTTATTGCAGTTTGCTGGACAACAATGATCTTCTTCATGGTTTCTCTCATGAAATTAATGAATTGACAATGCTTTCTGAATCTCAAGTAGACGAAAACCAGCTAGTTAGTGCAGGAAAATTGCCAGGTTGTACAGGAAGATCTGCCAAATGGTATGTCATTAAGCATTTGAAATGTGTCATCTCTAGTCTAGACTTATATGCTATGAGTTTCTTTTGCATATTCATTATTCTCTTTTTCTCCATATTCTAAGTTGTGTCTATTTTATTCAACTATATACCATAATCTTAACTCTTGTGTCATTTTTTTTAAGGCATATTCGCCAAAGTAGAGAAGGTGTTCGGAGCCTACTGCAGAAAAGTATTCCTGCTCGTGATGATCCTCATAATCGTGCAGCGATTCTTCCTGATAGCCCTTCTCTTTTGCCTTCTCCATCACCATCACCATCACCATCACCATCTCCATCTCCATCTCCATCTTCATCTTCATCTCCATCTCCATCACCTTCCCCATCTGTCTCAAAAAGACCACCAATAGTGACGAAGCCACCCACCCTGGATCAAAATGTTTCTGATTCTCCTTCTCCCCGGCCTGCACAAGGCTCTATACCACTATCCAAAAGCAACTCATCAAAGAAAGGTCACATGCCTATTTTGGCTGGGGTTGCGGGTGGTGCTGTATTTATTATCATTTCAATCATTGTCTTATATCTTTGTAAAACAAACAAGGTCGCTACCGTTAAACCATGGGTAACAGGATTAAGTGGACAACTTCAAAAGGCATTTGTGACAGGTAAATCTAAGCATCTATCCTTTTAAATATAAGAAGTAAAGTGATGTCATCAAATTGATCCGGCTTTAATGATTACAGTTCCTTGACTTGTGCTGTATTGCTTTTGTTTCACAATGTAAGATTCCTGTCTTTGTACATGAATAACCGAGTTTTATGTTTTCAGGTGTGCCAAAGCTAAAGAGATCAGAGCTCGAAGCAGCATGTGAAGATTTTAGTAATGTAATTGATACTTCGCCCACTGGTACAGTTTACAAAGGGACTCTATCTAGCGGTGTCGAAATAGCTGTGGCCTCTGTTACAGTGACATCATTGAAAAATTGGTCAAAGACTTCAGAAGTCCAATTTCGTAAGAAGGTATTATCATGAAAAATTAAACTAAATTATCTCTAGATTTTTCAACTCAGCACTGCTATTGAAATTAACATTTTAAGCAATTATGAAATCAGATTGATTCATTATCAAAGATGAACCACAAGAATTTTGCAAATCTCCTCGGATATTGCGAAGAAGACTTGCCTTTCACCAGAATGGTAGTTTTTGAGTATGCCCCAAATGGAACACTTTTTGAACATTTACACAGTGAGTACCTACCACTTTAGTGTTACTATTATTTAGCAAGAATAGTTGCTTCTATGCATTTTTTCTTATCCTTTTAAGTTGGAAACTGGATGATTTTTTTTTATCATGTTGGAAATCGCAGTAAAAGAAGCTGAGCATTTGGATTGGGGAACAAGACTTCGAGTCGCGATCGGCATGGCTTACTGCCTGCAACATATGCACCAGTTGGACCCTCCTCTGGCCCATAGCAACCTAAATTCTTCATCTGTCCAACTCACCGAAGATTATGCTGCCAAAATCTCAGATTTGAGTTTCTTGAACGAAATAGCTTCGTCCGATGTAAAAGCTGCTGCAAGGAAACTCGCGGACACGACATTAGCAAGTAACATTTACAGCTTTGGTATTACATTACTCGAAATGATAACGGGCCGTCTTCCTTATTCCATGGATAATAAAGACGGCTCACTTGAAAAGTGGGCTTTACACTATTTACAAGGGAACCAGCTTCTCAAAGAACTAGTTGATCCAACACTTGCATCCTTTCAAGAAGAACAACTAGTACAAATTTCTGATTTGATTAAGTCTTGTGTCCATGCTAATCAAGATCAAAGACCAACAATAAAACAAGTTTGTGAGAGATTAAGAGAGATAACAAAAATAAGTCCTGAAGTAGCTGTTCCAAAACTTTCACCACTTTGGTGGGCAGAACTTGAGATTGCTTCGGTAGATGCCAGCTGAAATCACGAAAGCGGATTGTAAGTATGGAGTTTTTATCATTCTCATCCTTTTTCCAATGGTGATGGCTCTATAAAAAAGTACTCACCTGTAAATTGATATCTATTGTATCTCTTGTAGGAGAGTGGCAAATCATATGTACATAAGGGAGATAACAAAAACCCATTTTTTGGTTGCTTTGTTTAATTATTATGGTTTATGGAATTGCAGTAACAAAAGGGTGTCATAGATCAGTTAATTTCATTTGTTCAATTGTATGGTTGATTAAAGATATTTTTTTATTATAGTTCTTGATGGCAAATTAGCAATAATATGATTTTGGTTGAAACTGCAAGGGCTTGAACAAAATCACGGTGCTACTGTGATTTCCTAACCTCACTGTGATTTCAAACAATTTGTTACAGAACAACAAATAGTTCAACAGTCATACTCCTGCCCATGTGTCACATGTCACGTGTCATGAGGTTTCAAGGTGGGAAATTTCAAGTTTGATGATATTGAAGGACAAAGTCAAAGTCTTCTCGAGGGCTTTGTTAAGTTATATGATTAATTGATTATAAGTATAAAGTATAAAAAAACAAGGTTTATACTTTATATAAGAAAATGGCATCTACAATCTGCCAAGCTGTAGTGTGCCAAATGGATGGCATAAAATTTGCATGACAAAAGCATAGTTGAAGATAAATGGCTTTTGTCCATAATATGATTGATTGATGGAGGCTCTTTGTTACAAACGCCACTTGCTTTTGCAATACGACAGTTACTATTAAAATTGAAAATGACAACATACTTGACCCAACATTTTGCATTTTGCACATCCTTTTCTATTACTAGTTCTTGTTCTAGAGAAGAAAAATCAACCACCACAATGAATACTGGGTCAATAATATTAATAGCATTCGGATTTCATTTTTAAAATAAAAGTTTAATACTAGTATAAATAAATTTTACACAATTGTTCTATTTTATATTTTTATTTATTATATCTTGGCACACCTACTTGCCATTTTTAAGAAACAATATCACGATATAGCAAAATGGTTAAATGTGATCAATTATCTATATCAAATATGTTTAGTGTGTGTATATAAAATTTTGATCTTTTGCAATTGAGATGTATAGACTTCCTATTTGGTCGCCAGTTAATCAATTGATAGAGATGGAAAACATAATTTAACTTTTATCTGGACATTGTGAGTACTCGAATTTATTTAGAGTACTCATTCAACATCTGTGGCAAAGCTAACTTAATTTTTATGAATGGGTTAAATATATATATAAAAAATAAAAAATATTTTAAAAAATTAATTTACTTTTATATCTTTTAAAATTAATATATTGATAATGAAAATGTTAATTACATTAAGAATTATAATGTTCTATGAATGTAGTTCAGTTGATGAATTAAGTTAAACGGATTTTATGTCAGAAGTCCCGAATTAGATCATGTAAAATTAACATAATCTAACAATAACTAAACATTTTCATATCATAACAACAACAACAACAAAAAACTTATATAACCAATGAGACTATTTATAATGGAATTTCCTTTATTTGAATATTTAAGTGGGTCTCACACATACAGTTCATTTATAATTTTTTAATATGAGTATCTAAGCATCATATCTCCAATCCGGTGCCTCATAAAATATTATTAAATGTTCCACCAATAATTCTATATCACTGTATTTCAACAACATTCATTCATTTTAATACAATTTATAAAGTGGAACCCGTAACAAGAAAAGAAAAGAAACATACCCGTGTAAATAGACACCACAATTTTGAGGTGGTGTATCTAATAATTTCCAACAACAAAAAGTAGCTTTATTCAGAATTAGTGCTCAAAAAACAACTTATTCAATATCCAAACTGAGCTCCAATAGAAGATTGGGCCGATTAAATCTAGCAATAATAATTTAGAGAGTCGTCAACCAAGCACCCCCACCATTGTACCTGTCATCTCCTAAAACACATGAATTTTTTTTTTTTTTTAACATTTATAATAAGTTTCAAAATTAATAATTTCAGAAGTTTCAAATTTTTAAAATAAATAAATGTTCATCCGCCTTCTGATTTTACCTCCCTACCCTAAGAAAAATGAATCTTTTAATCTTGTATTTCACATCTCATTTGATCCAAAGAAAAATGAATCTTTTAATCTTGTATTAAATGATACCAACTTGTCAAACATGAATCAATTACCAATTATTATATTTATATAAACCCTAAACTCTAAATATATATATATATATATATAGACATTTATGAATGGACTTATTTATTTAATATTTTAGCCATTTTTTTTACTCTTATATTTAAATATTTTTTATTTTCAATTTTTCCTATCACATCACAAATATATCATATCTATTATATTTCTTGCTCTATTTCTTTCTCTCTCAAGATGTAGGATGAATATGCACTAAACATTTTCCTTATTTTTTGTCAACAATCATTGTTGTTATCTACTACATTTGTCCCTCAAAAATGTCAAAGTTGTTGATTTCACACAAACTAATGATAAATTATAAATAAAAAATACTCATGTATAAATTATCATAAATACAAAGTGAAAGATGACTTGACAAAGTGATTCACATGGTATTAATTACAAAGATAATTAGATAAAATAATTTAGAACAAATGCTTTTACTAATGTGAAGCATAATACATAGGGATGGAGTAAAATATTATGGTACATGTTCTTAAGTCTTAATTCAACTGACAAATATCGATACTGACGTCTTGTTCTGCATTCAAACTCGAGATCTCACAAATGTGTGTGAGTTAATAGTGGTATTTATCATCTATTCTACGGAAAAAATAAATTATAGTACATCATATATTTTGGCATTGCAAGAAATTTTATATACATGGCAAAAGGTGGCCTTCACGTACATAAGATTAAATATTATAATGTATGAAATACATTGGCAGCAGCATGATGGAAGGCACGTTGATCTACCCTATCAATTTAGTCAAGTCTCCATATTATCAATGAATATTAACCTATATATATATCAACCTATCAAAATGTTTTTCTTCAATTGCAAGCCTTGTCTCTACTTCTTCCTCAATCCGTCATACCCTTTGAGAAAATGGCTGGCACGCACTTCATCAGCATCATTTCTCTCTTGCTTCTCCTTGTGTCCTTTCCTTACACACAAGCTTATGAAAATAGTCCAAAAATAACAGAGAAGAAAATAGATGTAGTTGTGGAAACTACAGTGTACTGTCAAAGCTGTGAGCATTCTGGAACATGGTCTTTGACTGGAGCCAAGCCTATTCCTTCAGCCAAAGTAAGTGTTTCCTGCAAAACTCACAGAGGTCATGTTAGTTACTATAAGGTCTTTGAGACAAACAAAAATGGTTACCTCTATGCACCACTAGAAGGGTTCAAGATGCAGAATTATATACTAGATCATCCACTTCACTCTTGTTACGTGAAGCCTGTTTGGTCTCCTCTTGAGAGTTGTAGCCTTCTCACGAATGTTAATTACGGTTTGAATGGATCTCCGCTTCGTTATGATAACAAGAGATTGCGTGGAAGCAACTACGAAGCAGTTATATATGCTTCTGGTCCCTTGGCTTTCCATCCTCCAGATTGCTCAAAGACTCACTACTAATGCATTAAACAACTATGAATTACCCTTCACCAACCATTGAGATTCATTGACTTATTATTATGTTGTTGCTTTTATTTGTCTCTGTATTAAGTTTTGCATTCTTAAATTGTTTATGCTATCTCTTTTTATATATACTGAATTCAACGTTACTGCGGATAATTTACTTTCTGGTTTTTGGTGGAATTTTGATTGTTCACTTCATGTTCCATTAAAGTGCAAAAAGTTTGTAAAAGTCAGAAGTTTTTTTTCAAGAAAAGGAGTAATGAAACCTCTCATTTAATTATGCCACACAAAATCAACACAATTCTGCTTACAAATAAGAATTGGCACTCAGCAAACACATTGTTCCTACCCTAGTGGGTTGGCTTAATGGCACTACACACTAGGTATGCAGTGCACAAATGTGTACATTGTATTTTCAAGTGAGTCTCAGGTTCGAAGCTTGTGAAAAATGAATCCACCTGAAGAGGGGGTGAATTAGTACAAACTTACGACTAGTGTCAAAGGAGGAAACGTGTGGATATTCATCCACAAAACCACCTTGTTCCTAAAAATCCAAAGGCATATTAAACATCTTGTTAATGTCATCCATGGCTTCCTTTGTGTGGAGAGTTGGCTCAAATAAATCAGATTCCTTGGACTTTCCTAGCGATTTTGATAGTGGAGGATCTTGTTTCTGTTCAAGGTCATCAGCATCATCAGCAAGGATAGTAAACCCGCCGAATTCCTTTCCACTATTGTTTGATGGTGCTTTCTCCTGCTTCAATGATCTGTTTTTTCTAATGAAATCCATTGGCTTACCAAACATGTTATTTATGTCATTCATGGCTTCCTTCATGTTGATTGTGGGATCAACTAAACCATGGTGACAAACATTTTCCACCTCTGGTTCATCCGAAATGGCAGAACCAACAAATCTGCAAACAACTGTATCCTCTCTGAACTTCGAATTACGAGAGCTTGATGCATCCGTAACACTAGATTTTTTAGAAGGAACATCTTTTGGTCGGGGGAAAACAAAGCCATTTACTTTTGAAGCTGATGAAGTAGAACCTTCAGAATGTCCTTCATCATCAATATATATCTGGAGTGATTCTTGGTGAGGTTTGCTAGCCTCAGTTATGTGCTGAAGTGATAAGGAATCACTTGGTTTGATTCCATTGTCCAAGTTTTCATCAACAAAAACTTCGAAGTTGTTATTTGTACCGCGATTTTCTTTTGAATTGTTTTTATGTGATTTCCTGGCCATAGCAACAGTCTCTAATGGCTCACTGAACATGCTGTTAATGGCATTCATGGCCTCCTTCATATTTATTGTAGGATCCACCAGTCCATGATGGCATGCATCTTCTGCTTCAGACTTTCCATCCATGGCAGTGTCAACAAACTTGACTACAACAACTGTATCATCACCACGAAATCTCCTGTTCTCATCAGTTTTAGCCTTTACGCGTCTATCATCAGCTAAATCTTTATTTACAGAACTTGCGATACTATTTGTAGACAGGGGCCTCCTGGCAGCTCTCATTTCCTGATGCTGTATGACATTTTTTGTTCAAATTAGCTACAGTGAATGCACCATGTACCATGAATAATAGATGCTAAAAACATGTATGAACACATAAAGGAAAAGTTGGTCACTACCTGAATTTTCTTCTTGTTCTTGCGCTTCATGCGTTGAAGAAATTGTTCATAAGATTTCTGCAATTCATCCACAGGATCCGCAAGACTATATTCAACAATAGGGACCAGGTAAACATGACTTGTGTAGATTTTGGAGAGAAAAAAAAGGGAATCTCATACCAATAAAAGAACTAGATAGTCATTTGCTGTGTCAATATGCTAAATTGAAAACAATTCATGTACCAAGTTTCAAGCATAATCTAATGAAAATTTGGTGCTAGTTTTTGTGTTCCTATTTCCTAAAAACAAGCATTGGAATAAATTAAACCAAGTGGTTGATAGGTTCCAGTGAAAGGTGAATCGTTCAGGAGAACCCGAATTTGAATTTTGACTCTGAACAATAATTGGTCAGACTATATTAATCTCCTCACTAAACTCCGGATTACCATGAATCATTTCCTCTAAGAACAAAAGGATTAAGACAAAAACAAAATCACAAGAATAAATTGAATAGTTGAGCAGAGAACTTACTTCTTCACTCCCATATGGTACATTTTCTCTGCCTCCTCATACTTCTTACTCTTCTCGTAGTAAAGAGCATATGCTTGATAGAATTGACAACGTTTTGTTCCAATTTGATTAACCTCCATGGTTCTCAATAGTGTTATCGGATCATCCACAAAATCCATCTATCAATTAGAGAGGCAAAAAAATCACTATAACATTTCACTATCTCTTTGTTTCAACCTAATCATAAAGTTCCTAAATCTAACATGATAACACAAAAAAAAAAAAAAAAACTATACTTTAATCATAATTTCCCTAACCCCATTTTCGAAACCTCTAATTTTTTAAAAGGGGGTGATTCAGTTACCAAGTGGAGCCAAACACGAAGATAACGCATGTCGTTTTTGTAGCGTCGATCGAGCTCGAATGTTTGGGCGCATTTCTGCAAGAACTCGGGTAGTTTTTCCTTGAGGGGTTTTGAGGGAAGACTGTCCTTCATTTTTCGGATCCCTCTGCAGCATTCAAAATGAGTGAGTATTGAAAAAACTGAACAGGAGAGAGATAGAGAGAGACGAGGAATACCGGAGCCAAGGAAGAAGAGGGTCTTTGCCGGTGTAGGTGTTTATATCTGAAATTAAGGAAGATAAGAGTTCATCAACGTTCGCCATTTCAGAAGGGAATCGGTGGCGGTTGTCGTGGCGGTGACACGGTGGTCCTAATTTGAATTTGTATCTGAGCGCCTATGCAACTCTCTTTAAAATGAGTTCATTCTTTTTTATTTTTGCGTTGTAGTATTTCTCTCTTTGTTTTTTGGATGAAGATGGTTATGGTACGGGCTGGCTAAATTTCAGCTCGAAAATGATGGCCCAATTTAGGCCCGAAAGTAATTGGACTCACAAGAATGATACCCCTCACTTTTTACCTCTACCCCATGCTTTATAAATGATCAATTTTATCCCTGTCAATTTTATTGAAAATTTATGGATCCATTTTTGACCTACTAAATTTTTCGTTTTTAAACATTTCAATTGATAATAAATTTATTTTCAAAATTTTCTGTAAACAAAAAATAAGTTAAAAAAAAAATTTACTTATAAAATTTTTCGATTTTAAATTTTCAGTAGACAAAAAAAGTGGACAAAATTTTTTATAGACAAAAAAAAATTGAAAAAAAATTTCTAATGATAAAAAATGATAAAGTTGTTTAAAATAAATGTATGATATAAACTCATAAATTTTAACTAATTTGAAATTAAGATTAACCAACTCTTGATTTCTTATAAATTTAAGTGTATCAATTGATAACTACCTTAATTTGCAAAGTTGTATGATTCTTTAAGTTTTTTTAGATTTCAATTTAATTTTATAAGTTTTTTTTGTTGTATTTTGATCATTAAAATTATAAATTCTTTTATGTCAATTTTTTATTTGACTATTGCCAAATGTTTCTTAAATTTATACTATATTTTGATGATTAGTCTTCTTAATCAACAAAAAGAAGATGAAAGTAAGAAAAATATCAATTTAAAAATAAAAATTGATAAAAAATAATATAATAAAATGTTCAATATTTATAATTTAAAAGATTGAAATAGAATATAAAAAATTAAACGATAAAATATATTAAAAAAATAATGAAATATAAACAAAACAAAAATGATTTAAGAGATAAGTAAAATTTAAAAAATAATTCAAAAATCAAAATAGAATGATAAAGAGAAATTAAAGAAATAAAATTAAATATAAAATAAAATTAACTTAAGCGACAAAAATGTAATTTTGACTTAAAAAAAAAAAACTGAACATTTTTGTGCGTTGATTGTACTCACTCCTCTTTCATCTCACCAACCATACAAGCAAAGTAGCGAACTGCATCGGAAACCGATCAAATCAAATTATGGAAGAAAACTCAGAACAAGACAACATCCACCAAACCCAACGCCCCTCTGAAGAACAAAACGACGACTACGACCAAGAAGACGAAGATGAAGAAGAATACGACGACGACGACGAAGACGTCGTCGTTTTGGAGGAACCCACTCACCGAACCCCCCAATCCCCATTGTCCCGTCTCAGAGAACAGAAATTCAAGCTTGAAACCCTTTCCCGACGACTTTCATCGGAGCTAGTCCCAATCCGAGTCCACGACGTTCTTATTCGCGGCAACACCAAGACCAAAGACTGGGTGATCGAAGCCGAAATCAAGGGAATCGAGAATGCCACTACCATGCAGGAACTCATTCGCGCATCCGAAATCGCACTCGCTAGGCTTCAGAATCTCGGTGTTTTCGATTCTAGCAAGCTAAGACTCGAGCCTGGACCGCCGGAGTTGCCTAACACTGCCAATGTCGTCATCGACATCGTTGAGGCTGTTAACAAAACCTCCGGTGAATTCGGTGTTTATACCAAACCATCGGTACAATCTCATTCTCAATTTTTTTTTCTTCCAATCTGATGCTGAAAGTGCTCTAGATTCAATTAGGACATTGTAAAGAATTTTGTAATTAGACATGTTTAATATTTGAGCTTGTTGTAGTTATTAATGAAAATGGTAGTTTACATGAGAATGATTGAGGTTGTATGGAAGCTTTTTATTTCTAATGCTTAGTGTTTTCTAGCTCAACAGAACAGCAATCCTTTAACTTTAAGGAGAAGAAAAATGTTTATGCTGTAGATAGTTATTAAGACAATGTTAAGAATTTAAGCGTCTGTAATGTGTTTGTATTAATATTTAGAAAGGAATAGCAGAGAGACTAGGTGTTGGTTCACTATGTTCATCCTTGGACTAGGAATAGGAAGCTTTTGGATTTGCATTTTGCATCAAAAGTGTCACTGCTATTAATTTTTTGGATTAGAAATCATGATTTTACTCTCACTTGTAGTTGGGGTTGCTAATATGCAGTATCGGAATAGGACTATTATATTTTAATTTAATCTCCACCTGTTATTTGCATAAACTATTGGTTTGGTTGTTGAAGAGAACCCATTTTTCCTGCCCTTGGGGTGTTAGTGTCATATTTTAGTACAAGGTATGACAAATTGGCTGTCAATGCTCTATGGAGGCGGTACACATATAATGACCTGTCTTTTGAGAATTAAGTGTTTAATGGGATCAAACGTATCTGCTGCATGGCCTTTTAATGTGAGCTTTAAGCTTTTATACAGTTGCACCAAAACAAACAAATGTATTTTATTGTGTAGATGAATTTTCACCTACAATCTTTTTGCCTTGATAGATTAGCACATTTTTGTTTCAGTTATTGTTCTGTTGGAAGCTGTATATAGATCTGCTGAGTACTTGTTGGTTTCAATCTTCTAATATTTTTTCATTTTGGAATTTTGCCAATGCTTTTGTAGACTAGTTCTTGGACTGGTGAAGGTACTCTTAAGTACAAAAACTTGTTAGGTTATGGTGATCAATGGGATGCTTCTTTGGCTTACGGTGCCAGCCAAGCAACAGAGGTGAGTGTAGGGGTATATGCCCCTCGACTTAAAGGAACCTCAACTCCCATTGTAGCACGACTGTCCATGCTTTCCCAAGATTGGCAAGAATTTTCTTCATACAAAGAGCAGTTGTTGGGCATGTCTCTTGGCTTAATATCGACAAAGTACCATGACTTGGTATACACTCTTGGATGGCGTACCTTAACAGATCCATCACAAATGTCGTCCAGGTCTATAAGGAGGCAGCTTGGGCATGGTTTGCTATCATCTTTGAAGTATACGTTTAAAATTGATAGAAGAAACTCAGCAATTAGGCCTACAAAAGGACATGCTTTTGTTTCTACCACTCACCTTGGTGGCCTTACACCAGACCATCGGAGCTTGCGGTTTCTGCGTCAGGTGCAATTAAATCCTTTTCTTGTCCTTTAGTTATTCTGCTGCAATGTAATTGTATGCATCCTGAATAAAACAATAATGTTTCTGTCTAGTTATATAGCAGTATAGTAATAATTAAAATAGCTTTGTGTGTGCTGGAATTTTCAAATTGATGCAGACCCAATTTTTTGTAAAATATTAATTAACTTGAGGATTATTCTATCTGGGTTAAAACTAGATTTTTTGGGCATGGGCATATTCCACTTCCTTGGACATATGAAAAATTCAGAACCTGATCGGCTGTTTCAATAGCTGAAAATCTGTAGTAACATACTTCTGTTCCTATCTATCTTGACATCATTAAATTTTAATTTTGTTAATTGTAGAAAGAGTACAGGTACTTGTTTGAGTTGTTTCACCCAATGAGGTCTTTCCATGTAACGAAAGGAAACATTTTGCTTTTCTTGAGCAGGGTGCTCATATGTTGAACTATATATTTTTGTTTATTCCCACTATTCATATCTTAAAAACTTGATTGTCTATAATGCAATGTAATTTTGTCACAATCTGCCTTGAAATTGAAAGTGATTTTGATTATGGTAAATGCTAAATATTGGGGGATGGAGACTATAATATATATGCATAACATAACAAGTTGTTACTGGAATAACTCTCATGCATCTTAATTCTTACTATTTCTTGTATGCTCTTCGGTTCTTTTATATTTTTTTCTGGACTAACTTGTTCGACTCGTTTTATGCAGGAGTTTGATGTTCGGTATGCTGTCCCCTTTGGGTTTTACAATACAGCTCTGAACCTAGGGATTTCTGCTGGTGCCGTTTTTCCATGGGGACAAGGTTTCATGAACAAGCCATCTCCCGTTCCTGAAAGGTTTTATTTGGGTGGTGACTTCTCTCCAGTTTGCACCCTAGGAGGGCCAATAACATTGTGGGGATTTAAAACTAGGGGATTAGGTCCGGCTGAACCACGAAGACAAAGCAGAGATGTATTTAATGATGACAATAATGATTCCTCTAAATGGGACTTCATTGGAGGAGATCTTGCTGTTACAGCTTTTGCAGACCTCTCTTTTGATCTTCCAATTAGGTGGTTAAGAGAACACGGGATCCATGGCCATGTTTTTGCTGGTGCTGGGAATACCGCTAAATTAACTCAGAATGAATATAAGAACTTCTCTCCTCGGAAGTTTTTAGATTCCTTTCGAACATCAGTGGGATGTGGATTTGTTGTTCCCACTAGACTTTTCCGCCTAGAGGTTAGCTTCTGCTTCAATGTCTTTATATTTAATTAGGCAGGAGGTCAAGCTAACCTATTTTGGTTTTAGGTTTATGGAGTGGGGTGAGTGAGGAAATATAAAGAATTAGGGGTATTCAATCTTATTTGTTATGTTTAGACGTTGGGATAGTTGCGTAGTTTCTCCTTTTTGTTTTCCTTAAGATTTGGTTCTGAATTGAGCAATTAATATTTGCCCATAAAGTTATCTTTACCAAAACGTGATCCAAGATTTGAATTTATTGTGAAGCATTTACTCGAGTGATTTGTGTGTATTATACTGTTAGGATATGCAAATAGGGATAATTAGGAGTTTGTTAGTAGTTGTGTTCCTAGGTTGTTAGTAGTGGTATAGGTGTACCTGCTTTGGTGTTTCTAATATTAGTTTGTTATCTAGGACCTAATCCCTACCCTAATGTACCGAAAGTCTTTAAATAAAGGCTTCCACCTCTTTAGAAAGGAGCTTTTTATCCACTTTAGAAGTGGAGTGGTGTAAACTATTGTAGGAGCGTATCCACTCTTGTGTATCATTTTCTTGGGAGAGGTTCTCTCTTATTATTTCTTATCTTTTCTTTCTAAATATTAGTGTTCTTCCTCTAAATTAAGGAATCCAATTCTTGGATTCCTAATAATTGGTCTGACCTGCTGGATCCAAAGGAGTGCCAGTGTGTATGGAATTGGAGGATTAGTGGGCTAAGAAGGCGGAGCTGCCCAACTTTTCAGGGACTGATCCTAGTGGGTGGATCGCAAAGGCTGAAAGGTTCTTTCTGAAGCATTAAATTCACGGGTTCGATAAAGTGCAGTGGGAGTTCATGAGCTTGGATGCATGGATACTAATTTGGTTTCGTTCTTGGGATCAAGAAAACCCAGACCCGACCTGGGAATCTTTTTGCATAGGTCTGATCCGCAGTTTTGGCAATCAAAAACTAGAAAACAAAGCCAAGAAGGGGAGTACAAGAGGCCCTTGAAGAAGCCACATCAGCAAATCAGCGGTGTACTGCAAGGGGGTTGCCGTCGTAAAACCAAGAACCATCAGAAAAATCAGAATGAATAAAGAGTGGGAAGTTAACAGAGCAAGAATCGATGAAGAAAGATTCAGAAAAGGAAGAAAACCCAGTCTCGCGTTTGTGGTTGATGAAGGAAACATCACACGCCTTAAATGACCCGTTTGGTTGGATGAACAGTGCTAGGAAGTTCTTTTTGATTCAGAAAACTTATGAAGAAGATGAACGTTCTAACAAAGACTTAAATTCTGTAAATTTGGACATGGAGGAAATAATGTTTAGCGACAAACAAACAACAGTGGCAGAGGAAGAAGGAAGCCGCCACTGCATCCTGCGCAAAGGCAATGATTCTGTGTCCATTAAGATTCCGGCAAGCCTTGTGCCGTCGCCAGATTGGAAAGTGCAATTAGAAACAACAGGGATCGCAGTTATAGGGAAACCAACCACAAAGGAACTACATCTGATGGCTTATTCGCTGATTGTAGCTCCCCCATCGCCACCAAAACCACCAGACCTGAAGGACAGCAGCAACAAGCTGCCACATCTCAAGGTTCATCAATGGCATTGTTGCTTTCTCTTGTCTTGTCCTTGTGTATCGTCTATTTTTCTTTTTGCAGAGCTTTCCCCCGTTAAGCCATACTCTCGATGCAGCAAATGTTCTCTTCGATTCAAACTGTCTCGTTGTTCCTCACACTCGAAATTGTGGCTGAAAAGCTTCTCGAACATTTGCCTTCCGCCACCAACTTTGGTCTGTCCAATTCCGCGTTCGAGAAATCCGACACAACCAGATTGGTCCGACCGCCATTAAATAGAGGCCGTATTTTGTTGGGCAATTCAGAACTCAGCGGGTTTGCAGCTATGGTAGGAAAGTGCAAAAAAAGGTAATGTGAGAGTGCCTAAAGCTGAAGTTGAGTCCTCAACAATGGGATTCTGGAGGAAGTTTTTATTTTTATTTTTTTTATTTTTAACCATTGAACAAGAAGACTTTAGTATATGTCAACCTTGAGGACAAGTTTGTTTTGAAGAGGGGTGTAATGTTTGCAGCTATGGTAGGAAAGTGCAAAAAAAGGGAATATGAGAGTGCCTAAAGCTGAAGTTGAGTCCTCCACAATGGGATTCTGGAGGAAGTTTTTATTTTTTTTTAATTTTTAACCATTGAACAAGAAGACTTTAGTATATGTCAACCTTGAGGATAAGGTTGTTTTGAAGAGGGGTGTAATGTTAGGATATACAAATAGGGATAATGAGGAGTTTGTTAGTAGTTGTGTTCCTAGGTTGTTAGTAGTGGTATAGGTGGTACCTGCTTTGGTGTTTTTGTTATTAGTTAGTTATCTAGGACCTAATCCCTATCCTAATGTAACGAAAGTCTTTAAATAGAGGCTTCCACCCCTTTAGAAATGAGCTTTTTATCAACTTTAGAAATTGAGTGGTGTAAACCATTGTAGGAGCATATTCGCTCGTGTATCATTTTCTTGGGAGAGATTCTCTCTTATTATTTCTTATCTTTTTTTTCTAAATATTAGTGTTCTTCCTCTAAATCAAGGAATCCAATTCTTGGGTTCCTAACATATACTCTTTGCTTTATGTACTAATATAATTTAGGGTTTGTTTGGTTGGAGGAGTTTGGAGGGGAGGGGGGGAACTTTTTCACTCCCTCTATTGTTGGGGATTTGGAATGGAGGGGAGAGGGCTAAAATAATATAAACCATTTAAAATTTCTTTCGTCCCATGAACCAAACACAACCATTTAAAATCACTTCCCCCTCCTTTCCATTAAACTACCAGTTGTGGTTTAAAGGTCTCTCAAAGTATTGATTTCTTTTCTGATGTTGCCCTCTGCTGACCTCTCTTCTAATTTGGTATTTACTTGTTTTTTTTTTTATCAAGACTTTCTATGATTTCTTCACTAATATACTTCTCACTGTTTCAGGGTAACTACTACTACATACTCAAGCAGAATGAACAAGATCGTGGTAAAAATGGATTTAGGTTCAGCTTCTCAGCTCCTTCATAGAGGCTGGTTTCTCAACCGAGCTTTTTTTCTTTCTATGTAGTTCTCAAGCTTTAAACATTTATGCTGTCTGTCACGGGATGGCTAGTTATTTTGATTTCGTTGTCATTTAAAATCCAGACCGAAAATTGAGAAAAAGGCATTGTTTCAGATTTGGGGATTTAGAGGGATCAGATTTTGGAATAGGTATTACCCTTGGGGGATATAACATGTAGCCCATGCTCATCGCATGACAGAGGCAATGGTATTCAAAATTTATGCACTCTTGTACTGGCCTAGATTGGCACTAAGAACTCACAAACTTTGTTTGTTCAACTTAAATTGCAAATAATTCCTAACATCAGTTGAGGTCACCCTTGTGCGTATTTTGTGTATTATCTTTCAAATGATAAAACGGGAAATTGGCTTTATGCTAGTGTATATTTGATGGGTGCCTGAACCCTTTTGCAAGTATTCAGTGATTAAAATTTGACTTTCTGTTAATATACTATTATACTAACAAAAATATATCCGAGCCTTGTACTAGAGGCATCAGCATGATCAAGATTCAGGATATTTAATTTATGCAACTGAAGTCAAGGTCCAAGCAAACCTGAGCTGCCTCTGCAGGATCTGAACAAAACCAAATTCCAAAAGGGTGCAGACGAGGTAATATCTTTCAGGAGGCTCTTCTTGTCGTTGGGAAAATAGGCAGTTATTTATACCAGAAGGATTAAGCAAAAAAAAGGTCAAAAGGATTAGATTATTCCGCAAATTTAAATATGATCCTTAAATTTGTATCAGACGACGATAAACACAAAGTGGTTTGGCGGGTTATGAAATAGAAATAGAGATCACTTGGCGTGTCTCTTTTTCTGTCCTTTACTTCAGTCATAGTCTATGCATAGTTGCTCACCAAGGGCTATAATATAAACATAAACATTGTTTTTTGACAGAATAATATAAACACACATTGTATTTAATAACACAAGAGTTTTACGTTTTTTGAATGCTTATATAGTTACCTTTTAAATGTGTTTTTTTTTCCTTTCAAATAGTAATGTGGTCAGACTCAAACACTCCACTTCTAGTATGGAGAAGTTATAAGAATTCATGTCTATGTATATTTGATGTCCTTGTAGTTATTTCTTAAATTGTACCTGTGGAATCTTTAAAATATCTTATTTAACTTTATCTTTTTTGTCAAAAAAAACTTCTACACTTTAAATGAAGTTTATTTTTCTGTAAAAAAAGAAAATTGTCCTTTGAAAAGTTTTGCCAATTTTTCATTAAATGACCATATGAGATTGATTAATTTTGATTTTTAAATCTTTTTTTATATAAGTAATTACTATATATATTATTCAAAAAAGTTATTACTATTTCTTTTTCATTGGAAGTAATTACTCACTATTTTTAATGTAATAAATGAATAATTACTATTTAGTCCAAGTAAAATTTAGAATTAAATTATCTTATTTTGTATTTCTTTTCTTGAATAAAAAAAGATTTACACTCGATTTAAATTAAGAACTAAATTACAAATTTACAACTAATAAGTTACATTTTTTTTTGACAAAATTGGAGTTACATCTTAAATTTAGTGAAACTGAGGTTACATCTTAAATTTTAATTAGATTTTCCATATGTCACTAAAAGAATAATAGATTTTATATATATAAAAAAGATATGAATTAAATTTAAACATTAAAATACACAATCGTTTGTATTTCCTTTTTATAATTTAAGAATTTTTCTACATTTTATTGTCTACAATTTAAAGTATATATATTTTTGCTGAATAGGAATATAAATATTTTTAGAATAATAGGGAAGTATATTAAGAATTCAATATTCATGCAAATAACATAATAGGCCCGTTTGTCTAAATTTTTTTAAAAAATAATTTTTATTAAATTTTATTTTTTAGTTATAATATTTTAAAAATAAAGCTTCGAATGAAAAATTGAGTTAAAAGTTTATTTAAAATATGATTTTAAATATTTTATTTATTTTCTATTATTTTTTTAGATAATAAAATTTTAAAAAATAATTTAGTTTGAAAAACTTTTCATAAAAATAACCGTTAAAAAATATTTTAAGTTATTGAATGTTAAATTTTTATTTTTTTTTATCATAAAAGATATAGTAAATTTTATTATAATTAACTCATGTAACTGTATACAAACCTAATAATATCGACGTTTGTCAATTCAACTAAGACTTGAAGACGTCAAAATTATTATTTATAATTGATAAGAAATAAATTTAAAAAATTTATACTATTTATAAGTATAATTTTTATAAATATAAAATAAAAATCACTTTTTAAAAATTTTAAACATACAAACTCAATATATCATTTTAAAAAGAAATCACGAATCACAACTTAAAATATATATTTTTTTGACAGAAACTTAAAATATTTTATTTATACACAAAAATAACATCAAAATTATTTGTCCTAAATTTATCATGCCACTTATAAGAAACATAGGATATTTGAGGACATTGGGCAAATATAATATATATGAAAGAAATGAAAAATAGTTAATAAGATTATCCAATCCAAAAAGTGAAGAGAAGAGAGATTAGAGCCACAACACAACAGCACCTCCTCTCCTCTCCTCCTTCCTTCATGGTATATCCTCCCAGCATCTTCTCTTGATACCTCTCTCAAATCAATCTCCAAATTCATCATCTTATATACTCGCATTCATCATTATTATTATTATAATATTTCATTTACTAACAACACACCCTCCAATCAACTATGATCCACTCCACTTCTCTTCTTCACCATAACCACCATCGCTTCCTTTTCTCTTTCCGTTCCAAACCTTCACTGTCCGATAATTCTAACTCACACTCACAATCACAATCTATCTCTTTCTCTAAATCGCTATCTCTTCCATCTTCTTCCCCTCCGCTATCATCATGTTGCCGCGTCGCGCGCATTTCTACAGAAACATTAGAGTTATCTCCACCTCCGCCTGGTTTCAACTTCCGCCGCGAAATTGCCAGACTCACCGCACTCCGGAACAAGCTCGCCGCCTGCAATACTCTCCAAGACAAGCTACGAGTGATAGACGTGGATTCAAGAGTGAGGCGGTTTTTTGGTTCCTCCTCTCGCCACCGGAATACGGTGCTAGCTAGGCTTTTATCGGAGCTCCGGTTGGATTCTTTCAATTTGTTCTTGCTCAAGTGTTTGGTTGCTGCGGGTCAAGAGCACGTTTTGTGTTTGAGCGAAATTATCACTCAGTCGGGGACGCGGGCCATGGCTTCCGGTTCCGTGAAGAGTGCGTTTTATGCTCTGGCGAAGATGATCGAGAATATGGATTCCAGTAACAGAAATTCTGGAGCTGGTTTTGGGAAGACGGCGACGGGGATGGGTTTGGAGGATCATGAAATTCGGGACTTGAACAAGTTGTTAGAAACATTGGCACAAATTGAACGGTTCTATGATTGCATTGGAGGAGTTATTGGGTTAGTTTCTTCACTTTCATTAGATTTCTTTGTTTATGAATATTAATAAACAAATAGTATAATTTACGATTATAAAAGTACAGAACTCAACTATTTTAAATTATAGTTCTGTTAGTTTCACTCCAATTTTATGAGAACATTAATTTGGTTTAGAAAAGGAGCTTTGCCTCCCTTGAGTGTTAGTTTGGGCTGATCAAAACCCACTTAAACCAATGCAAAAATTGGTCAGAATTGGCCATGTAAATTGCAGACTTGGTTTTGGATGGTTGGGCAAAATTGGGTCCGAATCCACATATACATGGCCGATGCTCAGCCCTAGTGTTAGTGAATTCACAATTTGAGATACAGTAGTCAGTTTCAAAGGAAATTTAAAACAAAGTGAAGTCTTTTAATTCAGACAGTATACAGTACTTCAGGGGGAATAAGGGCTGATGTAGTTTAGGAATAAATAATCAATATGTATCTGCTCATTTGTTTGCGCAAATTAATTTGCCGCAGATATCAGATTACGGTTCTGGAACTCATTGTCCAGCAATTGGCTGACCGGAAGAATACGAACTGGTCTCCGCACATGCATGAAGTGAAAGAATGTCAAATTTTGGGAATCGATGCACCTACTGGGCTTGACCTTTCTGAAAATACAGAGTATGCATCTCAAGCAGCTCTATGGGGTATAGAGGTTGTTATAATTGCATTACCTGGTTCATAATTTTTATTTAGCTACAGATGCTTCATTGATACAGGGAATAATAAGATCTTGTCCTTCTAGGGTTTGCCAGACCTAGGTGAAATCTATCCTTTGGGAGGATCTGCAGACAGACTTGATTTAGTTGATCCTAACACTGGTGAATGCTTGCCGGCTGCAATGTTGCCGTTTTGTGGGAGGACTTTGTTGGAAGGTCTTATAAGAGATCTTCAGGTATTAGATCTGCAATTATTGAACACGTAATAGCACTTCATATCCTCAATACTTGATGATAAAAACAAGATAAGATTTAATAATAGTTTATGATGGGCAGTAAAGTATCTAATTCTGCCATTTCACATTTCAAGGCTAGAGAATTCTTGTACTTCAAGTTATATGGCAAACAATGTATCACTCCTGTTGCAATAATGACTAGTTCAGCAAAGAACAACCACAAACACATCACTTCCCTGTGCGAAAGACTCTCATGGTTTGGAAGAGGTCGATCAACTTTCCAACTTTTTGAGCAGGTTTTATATAAATCTATTCAATTGCTTCTCAGAAGGGATAATCCTATTTTGACAATATCTAAATATTTAATTTGTGAATTGCCAGCCTCTTGTTCCAGTTGTTGGTGCAGAAGATGGGCAGTGGTTGGTTACTAAACCATTCAGCCCCTTGAGCAAGCCTGGTGGTCATGGTGTCATATGGAAACTTGCTCATGATAAAGGCATCTTCAAATGGTTTTTTTGTCAAGGAAGAAAAGGTGCAACTGTGCGCCAAGTCAGGTCTGTCATTATTCATATATCATTCATATATCAAGTTTTTGTTTTTTTCGTTATCTAGTCGAGAATCTTGTTTTTACAAATTAGTGATGTTGTTGACCTTGCAGTAATGTTGTGGCAGCTACAGATCTAACCCTCCTGGCCTTAGCAGGGATTGGTTTGCGTCAAGGAAAGGTATTACTTGCTTTAATTGATAATTCATTTGATTCTACTCCATCACAAAGTTGACAGGGATGAGAACATATTATCATAATAAATGAGTAGATAATATGTTTTCATCTATAATTATAATTCCTTACCTTCTACAACAACCAACCAGGCCTTATTCCACTAAGTAGGGTCAGCAATACCATACCTTCTATGTTAAAAAATTCCTTTTGTATAAGATTTGGGTAAATCAACAAATAAAAGATATTCCTTATGGGATGAAACTAACATTATTTTTTAATTCCATCCAATGGTATGCATCATTTTGTTGCATTACACTATGAACTATTCAAACATATCCTAAGAAAAATGAAAGATGCAATCTGTAAAATTTATTCAACAAAATCGTCTGAAATCACAAGTTGGATAAGATTGACTGCACTTATTAACTTGGCCTGTTTAACAGAAACTGGGGTTTGCATCGTGTGAGCGTATCTCAGGTGCAACAGAAGGAATTAATGTTCTGATGGAGAAGGAAAGTTCAGATGGCAACTGGGAATACGGCATTTCTTGTATAGAATACACTGAATTTGACAAGTTTGGGATTACTGACGGATCTCTTGTTCCAAAAAGGTACATGATTTTCCTGTACTTGTTGTATTTCAATATTTCATCCATCTCATGAAATGTGATTTGACCTTTCTTCATCTAAGCTGAATTAATACACTTAAATTTGGTTTTAAAATTCTCTGATAAATTGCGCAGATTCAAATTATTTGGAACACATAAGCTATAGTATCCCTACAATGGGATACATATAAATGAATAACTTTGTTATTAAGAATACAATATCCTAAAACTTGTGTTAATAACTTAATATTGAGAATGGAATACATGTTATAAACCTTCATCCACAGTAACGGCTACAGTCTCAAGAGCAACAGAACTGTATATTTCATTTTGATATCATAGGATTCTCTTCAGAAGATTATCATAACAGAATAGTAACACAGTCATTTGTGGTCATGAACCAGAGATAGGTTCCTAGATCAGGATAATTAACAATTTAGACTAGAAAACCCTCAGAAGATGAATGACTTGCTAGCCGGACTCTGGAGCCTTTGGTTGTGTTTCTTCTAATCTTATCTGTTGAAAATGTGGGCTTGTTTGTGTTTATTATATCAGTTCCTCTGTATTTAAGGATTTTTAATTTGAAAACATAATTCAAATATCAATTTTATTTTCAACAATCAAGTTTGCAGGCAGAGTTTCCGGCCAATACAAACATCTTATATGTTGATTTACCATCTGCGGAGCTAGTTGGATCAAGTAAGAATGAGAATAGTATACCGGGAATGGTATTAAATACAAGAAAGCCAATAGTTTATGTAGATCAGTTTGGAAGACCCTGTAGGTATGCATTTTCCCTATATATATAATACTTGGTTTTATTGATTGAATTGGCATTAACTGAAAATTATATTTTATCTTGAAAAAACTTGTTTCTGAATTTCAAAGTAGGAGATACATGTTTCATCACAGCAGTTACTACTTTATACAACAACAATAACAACCATTCTTGGTTTTATTGTTTTTCTTGGTTTTATTGATTGAATTGGCATTAACCGAAAATTATATTTTATCTGGAAAAAACTTGTTTCTGAATTTCAAAGTAGGGGGATACATGTTTTATCACAGCAGTAACTACTTTATACGATAATAACAATCAAGTATTATCACACTAAGTGAGATCAGCGACATAGATCAAATAACACTCTTATTTTCTATCATGTGATTGAATTTCAAGATGTACCATTTATCTCTAAATTTCTCTTAATATATGAAGAAAGTAAAAGGCAAAATATTTTCATATTTTATTACTACAACCCTAACCTGTTTATATAAGAAAAAAAATTACAATAGTAATACTGAGTAATAATGACAGAATCATAAAATAAAAATAAACAAAATAATATAAAATAAACGATTATCAAATCTGATTTTTCTTGATTCTTCAACACCCCCTCTCAAGTTGGTGCATAGATATCTGTCATGCTCAACTTAGCTATAAGTCGCTCAAAATTGGTCTTGCTAAACTTTTTGTCAGGATATCAGCAGTTTGCTGATTGGAAGTCACAAATGGCAAACATATAATTCTAGCATCAATTTTTTCTTTTATGAAATGGCGGTCGATCTCAATGTGCTTGGTTCTATCATGTTGTACAGGGTTGTGAGCTATACTTATTGCTGTTTTGCTATCGCATAACAATTTTAAGGGCGAGTCAACTTTTATTTTCAATTCGTCCAAGAGTTTACGAATCCACAAAAGTTCACAGATTACTTGAGCCATTGCTTTGAATTCGGCCTCTACACTGCTTTGAGCAACAACCCCTTTTTTCTTACTTCTCCAAGTGATTAAATTTCCCCAAACATAGGCACAATATCCAGTAGTAGATTTTCTATCAGTAACTGATCTTGCCCAATCAACATCTGTAAATATAGAGGCTTCTCTGTCATTATTTTCTTGAAGTTCAACCCCTTTTCGGGATTGGATTTCAAGTACTTTAAGATCCGATAAACTGCCTTCAAGTGTTCTTCATAGGCAGAATGCATGAATTGGCTTACAACACTCATAGAGAAAGCGACGCCAGGTCTAGTGTGGGCTAGATAAATAAGTTTGCCAACCAACCTCTGGTATCTTTCAATCTCAACAGGAACATTGCCTTTCTCCCAAAGTGTAACATTTAATTCCATAGGAGTATCTGCTGGTCTACACCCACTCATCCTAGTTTCTTCCAAGAGATCTAGGATGTATTTCCTTTGAGAAACAATAATTCCCTTCTTTGAGCGAGCAACTTTCATACAAAGAAAATATTTAAGCGCTCCTAAATCTTTGATCTCAAATTCTTTTGTCAAATTTTTCTTCAATCTTTCCATCTCAATAACGTCATCTCCTGTGAGGATAATATCATCTACATATACAAGTGTCCAAACTTATCCTTGCCTTTTGACAGGCCGAGTGAATTTTTCAAATCAAGCCCTTGGGGATTGCTTGAGACCATAAAGGGATTTTTGTAGTTTGCACACATTTGAACCAAACTTATCTTGAAAGCTAGGTGGACTATCCATGTATACTTCCTCCTCCAAATCACCATTCAGGAAAGCAATTATTACATCAAGTTGGTTAAAAGACCAATCTAAATTCACCGCCAAGGACAAGAGAACTCTAATAGTGTTTAATTTGGCAACAGGAGCAAAAGTCTCTAAGTAATCAATGCTATATGTTTGAGTAAATCCTTTAGCAACCAAGCGTGCCTTGTATCTTTCAACTGTGTTATCATAATTATATTTGACAGTAAATACCCATTTACAGCCAACAGTATTCTTTTCTGTAGGTAACGTCGTGACTCTCCAAGTTTCATTCTTCTCAAGAGCTCTCATCTCCTCAAGAACAACTTCCTTCCACTTTGGAATTTTTAGAGCCTCCTGTATATTTTTTAGAATTTCTACAGAAGGCAACTTAGAGGTAAATGCAGCAAATGAAGAAGACAACTTTGAGTATGACACATATTAGACAAAGGATATTTAGTGCATGATCTAACAAGTTTTTTCATTGCAATAGGAAGGTCTATATCAGGATACTCAAATGACTCTTAAGAACAGAAGAAGACTTACCTGTATCAAGATGATGTGTTGGATTATCTATTGGTTCAGAATCTTCGAAGGGTCGGAGAATGGGTCATTCATTTCTCTGTTTATGATTTCTTCTTTCAAAGACATTTCCCTTCCAAGTAGGGTCAATGGTAGTAAACCTGCTTTATGTTTCCTTATCTGAGTCATTATGTTGTGACATTTCAGGTGGTCCTTCATTATTACTGATATCAAGAATTTGATTATTGTGATTTTGGTTTGAAATTCTCGCCCCCAAATCTGTCGAAACCTCATTCATAAGTGGATTGAGTTCCAATATGGATTCTTAGGCATTTTCTTTTGGTGCATCAATATAAGTCTCAGAATTTTGTGACAACATTATATCATTTAAAGTAATGATGTTTTCAAAAGTAAAAGATGAATCTTTCTTAAAATTTCCCCCCTGAAGATGAATGTCAGTAAAAAATGGTTGATTTTCAACAAAAGTAACATCCATGGTTACAAAAATTCTTTTTGATTTTGGTTCAAAACACTGATACCCCTTCTGAATTGGAGAGTAACCAGTAAACACACATTTTATTGCTTGTGGCTCTGATACCATGAAGAAAGTAAAAGGCAAAATACTTTCATATTTTATTACTACAGTCATAAGCTGTTTATATAAGAAATAAAATTACAATAGTAATATTGAGTAATAATGACAGAATCATAAAATAAAAATAAACAGAATAATATAAAATAAACGAGAATCAAATATGATTTTCCTTGATTCTTCAACAATATATAATCAAAACATTATCTACGAGACACTAATTTGTGCTCGTGTTTATATCTGTTTTGAGAGGCTTGAGAAACTGATTTAGGTTGAACAGAATGCTTAATTGATTAGCTCTCAGCCATTAGATTTATACTCAGTTACTCACATCAATACAAAATTGAATCACTTAATTTTAGGGACTTATAGCTGATCCCTTCTCTCCATAAATTCGAAAATCAAATACAATCAATTCTGTAATGCAAGGAAAGAGGTAAATCTCGGCACTTCTCCACAAAATTGTGCATATATCTCATATGCATCAAGTTTGCCGCAAATGTGTTATCTTAGTTGGTCATTAGAATTCACAAAATGGCTGTCACTCTATTTGTTTAGTCTGCTCATAGAGAGATGGGATTAGAGGCAATGGGCATGGCTTCTTGGTTATCGCAAATATGACTGATATACTCTATTTTACATAACTTTAACTAAGAGAGAAGTTGTTTCGTCCGTAAGAGTTCAAGAGTGAATAGGACCAGAGTTTGATATTCCGCCTTTGCACTAAATCCTGCAACAATATTTTGCATATTGTTCATCTAAGCAATAAGGTTACCTCCAATAAGCACACAATCTCCTTAATTG
Source organism: Cicer arietinum (assembly GCF_000331145.2). Taxonomy (NCBI): domain Eukaryota; kingdom Viridiplantae; phylum Streptophyta; class Magnoliopsida; order Fabales; family Fabaceae; genus Cicer; species Cicer arietinum. Next base: position 59,176,390 of record NC_021164.2, on the reverse strand, counting down.
GCTATCTATCACTTGTGCAGCTAGCTCAATCCGTACACATTCATTGAATAATATCACCACGACCTCTATTTTTACAGATTGGCCAAAGACTATCAAAGAAGAGTTGGAGGAATTGACTCAACATCAATTTACATCAAAAGATATGTTGAGTTTAGTCATAGGCCCATAGCGAGATAATTTAACTTTGTAACTAATCTTTTTATCTGCCTGGGTCTAATTAGGGCTCTTGATATGGCATATGTTTGACATTTGGATCCCTAGGGATATCAATTATCTTACAAGTTACAATCTAACATTCATAATGAAGATGCGCAATTGCACACATTTGCCAACCATTAATAACTAAGACATGACAATGAAGATTAGAAACTGGAAATTGCTGATACTAGGGCCAACAACTGAATGATGGCTGATTGAGACTCCTAGGGACTGCTAGTTTTTTTACCTTTGGTCCACTAATGGGAGTTCTCGTACCAACTTTAGAAACTAATATGGGTTTAACAAAATGACTTAGAGACTAGCTCTCGGCCATGGAATTTACATTTATATATAATCATTTATATAAAGTTGAATCCCTTAATTTTAAGGAATGATTAACATAATTCCAGCTGGTTCCTGATTTACATAAATATATAATTAAATACATTAACTTCTGTAAACAAGGAAATAGGGAAATCTCAACACACAAATATGAATTTCTGATTTTTGATAGAAGACAACCACAAGCTGAAATTAATGGGTTTCCTTTCCAAGAATGGAAATAAAAACCATCCATACACTCCCTTCAATGATTATCTACTATCCTGTTCATTCCTTAGTGGTGGTTGGTAAGGATAGATTTTATCGTTTCTTCAATTATTCTGTACATTTAACAGATTTTCTAAGTTACTTTTTCCCGTGAATTAAATGTTAACACTGTCTATAGTGCTCATCCCTTGTTTACTTTGATTACCAGCGTCTCTGGTGGCAGACTGGAGTGCACAATGCAAAATATAGCAGACAATTATTTTAATTCATATTCATCTAGGTGCTATAATGGTGTGGAAGGTATGTGCTTGTTTCATCTTACAAAACACATATCATTCCCTTTCATAGTTGATTGGGCTTGACAAAACCCGTATATATTTATGAGCAGATAAGCTAGATACATTTATTGTATATAATGAACGGAGAAGGGTTACCTCATCTGCTAAGAAAAAAAGAAGACATGGAAACAAGTCTTTACGCCAGGTTTGATTTACTAATCTTATGTGAAGTATCTTTTTTATGTCTGGGACGCCTAAGCACCGATACAAATGATCTTCCACTGTGTTGATTCCATTTTAAGCTCCATACAGTCCTTTTTTTCGGTGATTAGTCCTTGTACTCTTTTATCTCTTCTTATTGCCTCTTTTTCCTGCTGTTTGCACTGTGTTCTAGAACACCGGTGAAAGTTGGAGAACCACCCTAGATATTATTTGATTTATTAAAATTATTTTTAATTTCCTCAAATATATACCTAGAAAAACTTGCAATATATATCTTGAACATGTCAGTGACAGTTGCTCTTATTCTTAAATATCCATATGACATTTATATGCAGACACCTGATGGCGCTCTATTGGATATGTTAAGAAATGCCCATGATCTTCTTTCACCATGTGACATAAAACTTCCTAAGGTATAGATATATATAAATTAATTCATGTTAGTTTGGTTGGGTAAAATTCCATATTACAGAATGATATTGCTGAACAGTTTATATTGTTAGTTAATTGAGTAATGCATACAAGTTTTTAAAAGGTGGATAATTATCTTTATAACTAGACTTAGTTATTTAAGTTATGTTTTCTCTCCGACAGATTGAAGCTGATCAGAACTATGTTGATTCAGGCCCACCATTTCTTATCCTTCTTCATCCTGCTCTTGGTCCTCTTTGGGAAGTCACCAGACAAAAAGTACCATTACATATGCTATTTTTCAATGTTCATTTATAAATAATTTCATCGTTTTAAATCAGATTGTTTGTATAAATATATAAAATTATGAAAATATAATTGAGTTTAATTTGTAAGTGGGTTATGCTTTTTCTAAACACTTGATTTCCGACTTTACTTATAAATGGGTCAAAATAAGCACTCTGACACATTTGTCTTGTTAATGATATTGTTTTTGGCACGATTGATTAAATAGATTGTGTTTCCAGTCTCCATCTGTAAAATGTTGTAACACACATGGCATGGATGTAATTTTTATTTATTTATAAAATCCCTTTCCCAGAACTATTTGGATATAGTCCTTTCGTTAATGCTATTTGGTTAAAACATGACAGCTTTATAAATGTGAATTGTGTTGACCATCATTTATAGAAACAAAGGTTTCCAATTATTTTTTTATTCTTTGTTGTGATCAGTTTTATGGTGGTTCCATATCAGAGGGATCTGAGCTACAGATAGAGGTTGCTGAGTTCTTTTGGAGGAATGTTCAGGTTTTAATTCTCAAATAGATTTTGTTAAGTTATGTCATGTAGTGGCTAAGGTAGTGGGCTGATGTTTGTGACTTGACCCTTTATCCCAGCTCAATGGAAGCCTGGTAATCATTGCTGAAAATGTTATGGGCTCAATGAAGATTGATGAGAGTGGTCAGTCTATACTACATAATGGGCAAAGGTACTGTGCTTCCTATGTCAATAAGAAGTGTCGTGATCCTCTATTCACTTGATATTGCCTCCTGATCCAAGCCTTCAAGAAAATTATTTTAAATTGCGAGCTTCTTGTTACTTTGCTAGGTGTGGAAGATGTAAATTGCAGAATGTCAAGGTATTGAACAAGGGGATTGATTGGAGTTATGGTGGAAACGTGTATTGGAAACATGATGTGCATCGGTCTGAGGTGTTGCAGATCATACTGCATGGAAATGCTGAATTTGAAGCTACTGATGTTGTCTTACAGGTTAAATTTAAATTTGGATTTTATTTGCTTTATAAAATTTTAGTTGCATGTCTCGTGTACAACGCCACCGTCTGACACACTGGCTATTACTGTTTAAACCAAGTTATAAGAAATTGGACTCATACAAATTGGCTAGTTAATACATGGATGTGCATTGTAAGATGGCCACAACATATCACTATCTTTTAGTCATGGAAGTGGTACACATTATTTTTTAAACATTGACATGAAGTATTCCCTCCTAGTTCATCAAAACTCACTAGGTTGCAGTTTTTAAACCATACCGATCCAGTAGTCACTTGTAATTGAATACTGAAAAGGTGCAATCTCATAAAAGAGATGTTAGCCACTCTTTTAGTTGTTATATTTACCTAAAAAATAAATATAATGTATAAAAGCACTGTTTTAGTTAAATCTGATGAATTTTTCATACATATAATAATAAACTAACAAATAATACACATTTTTATTGCCATTTTATCATTACAGGGAAACCACGTATTTGAAGTTCCAGATGGATACAAACTGAAGATCATGCCAGGAAGCCCAGGTCTCTTAATCTTTAGAACTTTCCTTGAGTTAGTTGTTTTAATTGCCCAAGTAATAACTGTATATTAGTGTTTTTATCATGATTATTATGAGGAAGTTAAACTTGTAATACTTTGGTCATTTTTTCTGCTGTCTAGTCATAGAAAGTTACTGATTCAAGTAAATGAATCCCTGTTTGCATTAATTCAGGTTTAGCAATCCAGTTGGATCCAATTGAACAGGGTATGATGGACAGTGGGAGTTGGCACTGGGATTACAAGATAGAAGGTTATCACATTAAACTAGAATTGGTAGAATCATAGACCACTAACCACATCAAAGATGTCTGCTGCGTGAATCATGGTTCACAGTTGATGTTGGAGCTCGCCATTAATAATTTCTACTACCGAAGTGACAGGTTGAACAGAAGTTAAACCTTTGCGACGGTAGGTTGTTTTAGACTTTTGTTGTAATATGTTGATAGTCTTGTAAAATCTGTGTCTCTTCCCTCTAGTATCTTAGCTTTTCTTTTCCGGTAGTTTTTTCAATTGGGTGGATCTCTATTGTAACTAACATTGTAAAATTGGCAGGAATG
>NC_021164.2:59128688-59172155 GCF_000331145.2 Cicer arietinum | reverse complement strand
GGAATGCAAGCAATTATCATTCTAGTTGTGTAATGTTTATAAATGAAGATATAAGTTATACTAAGTTCGGGAATCATTCCATCCTCTCTAACAAAAGTAGAAGCATAGTATCATTATTTCATATGACAAATCATACTGCATTATTATTATAAGAACATTTGCTGGTCATTCACTTGGTATTGGTAAAAGACGACGGACCTTGTTCCTTATTGATTAAAGTTTGGAACTAAGATATTACAACCAAAAGGTTAAAAATATTCATCAAAGACTTGTGAATACTATGTTTTAATTCGTTAAGCATTCACTTGCTCTGCAATTTATCAACTGCATTGTCACATACACCATAGTAATGCATATTGGAATCTTCATGAAACTGAATTTAAGGAATAAAATTCCAATATGCATTTCCTAAAGTAATCCTAACAAGCAATTATTGGACAAAGCTCCAATTAAAATTGCAAGTATAGCTATATACTATTCATAAAATATACAGCTCTGCATCTGTAATGCCATGATTAGTTTATTACACTACACACACTGCTATTGCTACCAGACAGAATTATGAGGTTGTGAACAGAAGCACCTATTGAGCAAGTGAAGCAATGCATCAACCTTTTTATGAGCTCTCAGAGAACCATCAGTAGCCAAGCTTTGAAGAGAAGGAATACTCCGTGGACTCGCCAATAGGCACCTTGCCAATTTCCCAATTAGAAGCTGTAGTTGGTCTAAGTGAGTTAACGTTAAAAGAATAAACTACTTCAAGGAGTTTCTTTTTAATTTAATTACTTCTGTATTTTCATATATCAAAATAATTGTTCCCACATCCCATCGGTTGTTATTTTCTTGTGACCATACCTCATCACCTCTCCATGCCAAGGATAATTTTGTTTATTTTTCTTGAGAATATTCCTTTCCTTCAATCAATCAAAATATCCCATCTTAATCTTTATTCCTGAACTATCATGTGTGACTTGAAAACTATCCACACTCACGACCCACGCATTGTCCGCATGCATCAATTATTTGGACCTAACTTTAGACTCCAATTTAAATGAAAGATACATGTAAAAATAAATTCAAGACTATCCATAATATGAACTAAAAATGCAATTAAATTCTTGTCAGACAATATTGGGCCATGCAGGTCCCATACCTTTTCTGCTACCTCTGCGTTACTGACACGATGATCAAATTAGCAGAGCTAATAGGCTACGACACGCAATTGCTTACAAATAGACCTATGGTAAAAGAAATCAGGTTTTTGTTGCATTTATTGAAACATTTCATAACAAGTCCTACGTTGCCAACATGGTAAAGGAAAAGGAAGATCAACACTATTGCATTCAAATGTGACCGACTAATCTCATATTTGATATAAATGAGTTAAATATTTTATATATATGTATGAAATTATTCATATATTCAATACCAAAAGTTTTAGATAGAGATGTCTTAAAGTCTCTTGTAGTTTTGGAACATTTAATCTATTTTTACTTTTGTATTCCAGACTCCTCAAAACTTTTGTTCGATTTGATGAGAGTGAGAGTGAATTTTAGTTCATTGAATCGTTATATCAGAAATCTTTCTAGTGATATAGTCTTGAGGTGAGATTCACATTTGATGAAGAGATCGTTGGATTTAAGTGTGAGTGGTTAATATCACACTTACTATAAATTGATTAAATATCGAATATATAAGAGATATAACTCATATACTCAATCACACTTACTATAAATTGATTAAATATCGAATATATAAGAGATATAACTCATATACTCAATATCTTAAGGTTTTAAATAAAAATATTATATCAAAGTCTTTTATAGTTTAATTTTGTTTTTTCATGTTATATCCTTATATTTTAACTTGATCTTCAATTTCTCGATGTCTTTTTTTTCTAACAATTTTGATGCAACTCGTGCAATTTTTATATGATAATGCCATTTATTAAAAATAAAATTTAATTATAATAGTTTTATTTAAATTTTGTAAAACATTATCAACTTAGTGTGACAAAAATAGATCTCTTACTACCTTTAATGTTTAATGCTATGATACAAGTGATAGATTCTTTAATTTTTTAAGTAGGCGATTAACATTTAACTTGATGTGATCTAATAGGTGTGTATAAAAAAAAAATATATCCTAAAAGGTGAATAGCCAAAATGCCTACATAAAGGAAAGGACCATATATTAATGATCTCAAATGATAGAGCAACATAATAGGAAAAGTGAAATGAAAGGCATGAAAGGCTATGAACCACGTTCAAGCTCATCTTGTGCAGCTTGCAAGTTATTAAAAAGAAGATGCACACCTAATTGTATATTTGCACCTTACTTTCATTCAAACGAGTGCAAGAAATTTGCCAAAGTCCACAAAGTATTTGGAGCAAGTAATGTGAGCAAAATACTAATTGAAGTGCCAGAAAAACAAAGGGAAGACACAGTGAATTCTTTAGCTTATGAAGCAGAGGCAAGGCTTAGAGACCCAGTTTATGGATGCATTGGTGCTATAGCTTTGTTACAAAGGAAGATGATGGAACTTCAACATGATTTGGCTATTGCTAAGGATCGTCTTGCTCGTTGTCATGCTGCTGCTGTTGCTTCTGCTGCTGCTGCTACAACCACTTTTTCTGTTGATACTTTGCATTCTCATGTTACTTTGCCTCCATTTCCTGACTTTTCACCTTCTAATGATATTTTCTGCCACAACAACTCTTCTTCTCAATTTTACACCCGAGATGAAACAGTGGATGATTTCAATCAAATACCATGTTTATTTTCATCTTTTGGTTCGCTTTTTTAATGTAATTGTCATGTATATGCTAATAAATAAGAACTTCTGATTAGGAATGAAATTATCTCAATTTAAAATTTAGAGGAAAAAATAATATGTATATTGTGTGTTAATTTCCATAGTTCCTATAATTGTTACTTATATAGCAGCTAGGAACTCTTGGAAAATGATGGGTTTCTTGATCCTTCATGTATCACTTTTGTAATAGCAACTAGTTTTGAGAATCTATGCAAAGTTGTGCTAAAAAATTCATGTTCTGATCAATTCAGTTTATTTTCTTCAAATTCTGATTATTTGAGGACCATATTTGTTCTGTTTGGTTATAGAGAAGACACGATTTTCAAGGACTTGAAAATGCATAAATAAAAACTCGAAAATGTGAATTGAATGAAATTGTATTGATGGAAAGCAATGCATTGATAATTGATTGGCACTAGCTATAAGTGTGAGACACCATTGAGCAGAAAGAAAGCAACAGTACTATAGTTGATTCTTGCTTATCTTTGCACGATTGCTTCACAAAATAGTGGGGTCCAAATTGTAGTGTTTCAATGCAATATGGAGCACCCATTATGATTTTTCCCCTGAGTAACCAACCCCACCAATGGCCCTTGAAGTTTAATTATCATTATGGGAATCCAAAGAGTAACGCCAAAACCGAAAGTTTTTTTAGTTTCTTTGGGGGATGATTTTTATTTCAGATGGCAAGAAGATATATGCATTATCTTTCATATTTCAGATTCGTAACTGTTTCTTTGGGTCATGATTTCTTGCATTTATGGTATTTGTCAATTGCGGGCCAATTGGTCCAAATTGGATGATTCACATTTTAATTTTAATTGTATGTTTTATTTCAAATCAAGCGTGACTTATATGTGACCAGTTCCATTTTAATTAGAAGGCACAATCTTTTTTCTTTTGATGAATAAAGGATATTAAAAGCCCAAAAAAAAGACACTAAAATCTACTATTTATCAAATAAGTTAAGACCGTATTTACTCTAATAAACAGAGTAAAAAAGGAATAATATCACCAAATAGTCAAAAGCTTGCTAACAAACAAAAGTTATACCAAATTTAACTAAACATACACGGTTTTTTTAGATTTGTTTGTGAGTTTAGATGAGGGGATAGAGAAGAACTTTAGGAAAGAGGAGACTAGAGAAAAAAATAAAGAAATTTTCCATTTTTTTTAAAGATATTTTTGTAGAAAATGATAAATAAATGTTCATGATTAATATATTTTAAAAATTGAGAGTGTTATGACATAGATTAGATATGAAGAATTTATCAAAGTCTTTCAAAATCATCCAAAAAAATTCTCTAAATATTTTATTTAAATACATCCATTTTTACTGACTAATCTTTACCTATATTTAACATTAGATAGTAATTTGTAGAAAAAAATAATTACTCCTCTCACATTAAATTGTTGAATTTAGAGTCGGACTACGGCGTAGGACTTCTATTCGAGTTAATTTAAACTAAGAGGTGATCCTAATATATGCTCTATAATTTAAACATATTAAAAATAAATAAAAAAATATTTATTAAAAAATTGATGTTTCAACTTTTAAAAAGTGAAATATACTCCCAGAAGAAATTTGTACGTTTGAATTACTAATATGCGTCTACGAAGCACATATAAGTATTTCTCAAAATAAAATAAAAATTCAGTATAAATTAATTTAAATATATATGAATAATTTATTGGATATAGTACAAGAATCCAATAATTTAATGTTATATATTTGACAAAATAGTTCGAACTTTAAATTTAATTTCAAGTAATAATTAAATTTTTATTTTATTTTTTTAAATTGATCATTTATTTAATTTTAAGTAACAATTTGTTATGTTTTGAAAGATCAACAATGTAGTCTTTTTTTACAAAAACTCGTGAAATTTATCATTATTTTCAAACAAAACTCATAAAATTATTTATCAGCTTCAACTAAATTGATAACTCACATCTTCAAATAAATTCTTAGGCTAAATTACATTCGTGGTCCTTTAACTTAATTTCAGGTAACGTTTTAGTCCCTTATCTTTTTTTCCCCGATTTAGTCCTTTATTCCTAATAATATCAAATAAAGTATGAAAATATGAGTTTATTTGAAAATTTGCATTACGGATTTGATGAAATTTGTATTATATTGAAGAATATAATTAATTTTATGAGTTTTGATTGAATTTTTTTTTTTTTTGAATTTTTGTTTAAAGAAGGATAACGTTGTTGAAATTTTAAAACATAAAATATCAAATTGTCATTTAAAATTAAAATAAAGGACTAAGTCGAGAAAAAAAAAAGATAAAGGACTAAAACGTTACCTGAAATTAAGTTAAGGGACCACGGATGTAATTTAGCCAAATTCTTATTTTCATACAACATTAAATTTATCAAATAAAGAACTCACATTTGATGTTGATGAAGGGAAAAAGAAGAAGGAGATATTATCTCGGTGATTTGGAGATCAAATTCTAAAGTGTGAACTCTTTATTTGATGGATTTGATGTTGTTGTTGTAGATGAATATATAAATTATTTGAGTTATGGATTTGATAAATATATAAATTTTTTTAAATTGATAATAAATTTTTTGAACTTTGTTGGAAGAAGATGATGAATTTTCTAGATTTCATTGTTGACATTTTAAGATATAAATGATAAAATTATTAATTAGAATTAGTTAAAGAATCAAATCAAAAGAAAAAAAAACTCTAAAACTAAATTAAAAAACCGTATGAGATATTTTTTTATATATTTTTATTTTAAATTAAATTTAATTTTGAAATGATTTTACCTTCAAACTTCACCAAAATTAGCAATAATACTTGTATATACATTTCACTAACCCACTACGATGCATTTAAAAATATGCTCTACAACCGAATTCTCCTATAGTTAGCAATGAGACTCTCTACAATGCATGCTTGTAGAGCTATGGTTAGATAGATAGACATCAAAATCCAAACTCCACTATCTAAACTTTTTTTAGTAACATGCATAGAAAATTGGATCTAACGGTTTAATAAATGTTGCATATGCGTAGCTGCTATTAAAATTGTCACTATAGAATATCTACATCAGATTAAATGTAGCAGAGAAAGGATAGTGAAGTTGTAAATAAAGCGGCTCATACAATTTAAGTCTTAATTAAGAGTGTAAATTAACGAAGATATTTTTGGACAATCACAAAGGAAAAACACAGGATGACATGATATGTAAATTAACACTAAGTTTTTGTTTTTGGTCTATAGCATGTCATTTAATTAATTGGGTCTACATTATAAATTGGGCTTGGATATTTTATCCAAGTTTAAATGGGCTGCCATTTCAATACACATTTGAAAATATTACCGTCTACCCCTCCTTCATTTATGTATCCGCAAAATATAAAGGAAAATACCAAAATATCCTCATATATATTAAAAGTAATTTTTTTATTTTCTCGTTTTAACATTTCCAGAACACAGAAGTGAGTGTCAAAAAATCTTTTTTTTCCGATTTTCTTTTTCAAGTTTCCTAGTACACAACTTCAACTCCGAAAAACTTGAAAAAAGTTTTCGGTACAAAACATCACTTTTGAAAATCATTTTTGAAGTTCTCTAGAAATACCGGGAAACTTATTTCAAGTTTTCCGGAAAAAAAACACACCAGCAAACTTCAACATGATATTTTCGAAAGCTACCAGAAAACTTCATCCACAAATTTTACGGTAGTTGTTTATTTTTTTTATAAATATTTTTAAAATATTTTTTGTTTTAATTTTTTATTATATTAGTATTTATTTAATTCATTTGATTTTAACTAATTTTTTTCTTCAGTGGGTAGGACTAGAGGTAGAGACGACAAAGTTGTAAGAAGAATACATGTCTGGAAAGTGTTCATTCGACAACATCTCGTAGAAGACGACGATTTCAAATAGAAGATGATCATTTGGAGGAGCAGACTCATATATCTACAGGTGGTACACGAGGAGGATCAAGCAGTAGTAGAGGATCAGATGAGGAGCAGCATAAGGAGGTACCTATACAGGTAGGGATGGGAATAGGTTAGGTCGTCCGACAGGGGCCTATGGTCTGGCTTACTTATGGCTTGACCTGGCCTGACTTGTTTAATAAAAAGGTCAGGCTCATGCTGTTTTTAAAGCCTATTTATATAAATAGGTCAGGCTCAGGCTTGTAAAAAAACCTATTAGGTCTGACAGGCCGACCTATATATATTTTATATGTATTCCATTCTCTATTTTTTCTTCTTCTAATTTCCATTGCACTCACTCCAACAAACATGTAGGAAAACAACATATTTTTTATAAAACCCGATATTATTTATTTGTTACTTTATATTTTATAAAAACCAATACTATTTATTTGTTATCTTTATATATATTATTAGTATATAAATTTAGAAACCCTAATTGTTTATTATTACTGAATATGAGTTTGTTTGAGAGGTAATACTCCGAGTTGTTTGAGAGGTAATATTCTGAGTTGTTTGAGAGATAATAATAGGTGCGTTTGTTTCAATAAAAAATTTATTCTTTTAAACCAAAAACTATTTTTTAGGGTTTAAAAGGTATTTGTTTCATATTTTTAAAAAATTATTTTGTTAGAAAAATCATTTTTTTATTTAATATATATATATATACATATACACATTAGTATTGGTATATGGAGAATCATATAAATCGATATGTGTAGAGCATCATGTAGCTATAGATAATTGTTTATTTATTACCTTTATATATATATATATTATTACTATGATGTTGTACGAGAGGATTTGTTTGAGAGGTAATAATCGGAGTTTGTTTGAGACCATTTGTTTGAGAGATAATAATTGGTGCGTTTGTTTTAATAAAAAATTTATTCTTTTGAACCAAAAATCATTTTTTAGGGTTTAAAAGGGTGTTTGTTACATATTTTTTTAAAATTATTTTGTTAGAAAAATTATTTTTAATGTGAATAAGGCTTTTAAATAGGCTTACAGGCCAGACCATGATAGGCCGTAGGCCAGACTCAGGCCGAAAAAAAAAGGCTATTATAGGTCGTATGTCAGGCTTAGGCCTCAAAAATTCATCGTAGGCCAGGCTCAGGCCTTTCAAAGCCTGACCTGGCCTATTCCCACCCCTATATACAGGTGAGCGTGATATGTCAGTCATTAAAATTATTAATTATTATTTATGGTGTATTAATTATTAATTATTTATGATGTATTATTATTCAAAAATATTTATGTGTGTTAATTATTAACTATTATTTATGGTGTATTAAAAAAAGTGTTTACTGCAAAACGTTTCTATGAAATTTTCCGAAAACCGAAAAAGTTGAAGAAAGTTTTCCGGTAATACATATTTTTCTATTTTGTATCAAAAATCTTTTTTTTTTAGTTTTTCGATAAATAACTTATGTATTGGTATTCTTCTAAATAGTTTTCTAGAAGTTATCGAAAATCTTTTTTACTAGTTCTGAAAATGATGAAATGGTAAAAAAAAGTGATTTTGAATTTAATAAAAAAATAAAAATAAAAATATATTTTTAACATTTTCATAAATTTATAGGTATAAATATAACAATGTGGGTATAGGATAAATTTTTTATACACATTTTGTTTGAGCCCAACAAAATAAGTCAAGCATCCACATTATGTGATTTGTGATTCCCATCATCCCATGATACATGTGTAAAAACGTGCACAAATTGTAGATAACATTAGTGTGTGTGTGTATATATATATATATCACAACAAGAATACATTGATTTTGTGAGGGTCAAACGCCCTCACAAAAAGGGGAAAACAATCACAAAGTAGACATTTGTAGCGGCCTTAGGCAGCCACAAATAAGGTGGTCACAAACCTTTGTGGCGGCCAAAACGGCCACAAATTGTGAAAAATTCGTTGTCTTTTGTGAGGGCAAAGGCCATCACAAACGTCTGCTTTTGTGAGGGTTTAGGCCGCCACAAATGCATTTTTTTGTGAAAAGATACAGCAGCGCTTTTTAAAATAAAAAAGCGCTATAAAATAGGTAAATATATTGCGCGCTTGTTATACTTGTTTTACAACGTTTTTTGGAAAAAGCACTGTAAAAGGTGCATTATTATCCACCTATTACAAAGCTTTTTTTAAAAAGTGATGTAAAATGTGCATTCAATAGATGCATTATTATGCACCTATTACAGCGCTGTCTTTTAATTTTTTTTCCAAAATCATTTTCATCCAGAATCATTTCACAATCAGTACACAACAACATAACTATTTAACTTTATAACTTTACATATTTACACAATCAGTTCACAATATATTCACATATTGACAACATCACATAACTATATATATATATATATTCATATAACTACATATTCACAACTTTTCAAATGTGACCTATTCATATACATATAACTATCAGAACTACAAAGAACAAAATATACATATAACTTTTCAAATATGCCATATTCATATACATATAGATCTCTTTCAGAGTATGTTGGACTGGAATTGTCAAAGTACTGTGCGATATAAAAATTGAACATAAATAAGTTAGAATCAAGTATATACATAGTTTTTATATGAAAATCAAATAATGAAAATACCGTACCATTTCTAGGATTATAGTTTGATTCATATCAACAATCTCCTTCATGAATCGCAATATATAGTACCCACATTTGATGTTGTTAGTTTGACGAGGGCACTATAAAATAATACATATAAGTCAATAAATATTTGTGCATTGATAGCAGTATAAGTTCAACATGCATTTTAGTGAAACAAAAAACTAATAAATACAATACCTAAAAAACAGAAGAACAGTAGGGTTACAGAGCAGAAATACGAACAAAGAAGAACAATGCAGAAATACGAACAAAGAAGAACAATGCAGAAATACGAACAAAGAAGAACAATGCAGAAATACGAACAAAGAAGAACAATGCAGAAATACGAACAGTTCGTATGAGAGTAGGGTTCGCAGAAACGAGCGTATGAAGTTTACGTAATGGAGAGTAGGGTTCGTAGAAACAAAGATGGTTCGCAATGACAAGAAGAATGAAGAGGAAACAAGCGTATGAAGTTTACGTAATGAGGGTTAGTAACAAGACAATATTATTCGTAGGGTTCGCAATGAGAAGGAGAATGAAGAGGAGGAGGAAACAACCGTATGAAGTTTAATGTTATATATGAAACCCTACTACAAGCGTATGAAAAGGAAACTGGAGTAGTTTACTGTTATATATAAAACCCTACTACAACGCTTTTTTGAAAAAGCGCTGTAAAAGACCTCTTTATTTTATTTTTTTTAAAAGCTTTTTACAACGATTTTCCACAAAGCGCTTTTAAAAGGCTTCTTTGTGTTTATTATGTGCAAACAAACTTTTACAACGTTTTTCCAAAAAGTGCTTTAAAAGGCTTCTTTGTATTTATTATGTGCAAGCAACCTTTTACAGCGCTTTTCCATAAAGTGCTTTAAAAGGCTTCTTTGTTTTATTATATGCAAGTGCTATGTGATCCTTTTACAGCATTTTTCCACAAAGCGCTTTAAAAGGCTTCTTTGTTTTATTATGTGCAAGCGTTATGTGACCCTTTTACAGCGTTTTACCACAAAACACTTTAAAAGGCTTCTTTATTTTATTATGTGCAAGCGTTATGTGACCCTTTTACAACGTTTTTCCACAAAGCGCTTTAAATTACTTCTTTGTTTTATTATGTGCAAGCGCTATGTGACCCTTTTACAACATTTTTCCACAAAGCGCTTTAAAGGCTTCTTTGTTTTATTATGTGCCAGCGCTATGTGACCATTTTACACTGCTTTTCCACAAAACGCTTTAAAAGGTTTCTTTGTTTTATTATGTGCAAGCGTCATGTGACCCTTTTACAGCATTTTTCCACAAAGCGCTTTAAAAGGCTTCTTTGTTTTATTATGTGCAAGTGTTATGTGACCGCCTTATTTTTTTTTAAAGGCTTTTTATAGCGCTTATTGACAAAAACGCTGTAAAATTATAAATTTTATGTTCTGATCAGTTTTTGTTAAATTACAATATAAGTTCAGTTTTTGTAAAGTGCATTAGTAACATACCTATATTTGGATTTGTTTTTTATTCCAAATAATTAGTTATACATATATATATATATTAAAGTTCAAGAAAAATTCTCAGCACTCAAACAAAGCTTTTTCAAGTTCAATATAAGCAAAAAAATCAGTTCTGGCAGGTCAAACACTTAAATTACATGAACTTAGTATAAAACACTAAGATCAAGCTAAATATAAGCAGAAAATCAAATACAGCTCAAGCTAAATACTAAAATGCTCAATTCTGACAGATCAAACAATAAAATTACATAAACTCAGTTCAGATTACATGGCTTATATAAAACAATTAAACACATTAAGATGCCCTTCTTCTTTTCCTGGTGAGATTCACATTTGTTTGTCCATTAACGATACAAAACGATAGATTAATCCAAATTCTCTCATCATGATCATCTCTAAGATATAAACCATCATCAATTGAATCAATTTCATGTGGTTGTTATGTAGCAATTTATCAGTTTTAGTGAAAACAAAAAATTAATAAATACAATACGTACCTGAAACAACGTATCCAATTTATTTTAAAGGAGGATCGGTGGATGGGCGCACAATAGAGGAAATGAGGGTTCACAGAGTAGAGGAAAGCGCAAGCCTTTTACAACGCTTTCACAAAAAGCGCTTTAAAAGTCATGTAACAAAATGACTTGCCTTTGTGGCGGCCTTTACCCTCACAAATGGTTGATTTTGTGGCTACAAAAGCCCTCACAAAATGACAACGTTGTGATTTTGTGAGGGCTTATGCAGCTACAAAATCCAGCTAAAATTTTAATTTTTTGTGAAGGCTTTTTCAGCCACAAATAAAGACCAATTTGAATTTTTGTATTTGTGATGGCTTTTTCGGTCACTAATTTGTGAGGATTTTGTTCGGCCACAAATGAGGGAATTTTTTGTAGTGTATAATTACTTTTACAAATTGATATATAAATGTAATGTTTTGAATTATAATTAAAATATAATGTTTAATATAACAATATTGATATTTGAGTTATAACTTATATGCTACATTAGTATATTATTATCATTTAAATGTTTTAAAGAATAAAATTTATTTAATTATATAAAATTACGAAAAGGTTAATTTATTAATTATAGAGAATAATTTTTATGTATTTTTTGGTGTAAATATTTTTATATTATTAATCAATTACAAATAATTGTGTAAGATTTTTAAGATAAATATTAAATATTTTTAATAATTGAATGATTATGAATTATTGACTGTGTAGAAAATTGTTACATTTTCATTGTACATCTATCAAATCCTTAATTATATTTTCTTGTTCACCTAAAAAAAATTATTCTCTTAATATCATGAAATAATTAGAAAAACAATCGCAAAATTTTCATTAAAAAGATCTCAAACAGTAGTGTTACTCCGGTTGGGATCCCTTTGTTTTTCGATTAAATAGTTAAGTTCAGATTAAGAAATATTTTTTTAAAAAAATTGACAAGGTTAATATTTTTTTTAAGTTTATTTAGTTAAAATAGTCGAACTATATATTATTGAAAAAATTACGAGATTATAAGTTTGAATTCGAAAAAAGATGTTAAATTTAATGATATCAGTATTTTGTCAGTTGAGCTAAAATTTAAAGATAATTACTCTGTTATTATTATTATTATTAAATTTTGTAATTTATTCAAAATCAATTTTTTGTCAATCTTTTGTGTAATTTAAGCACATTACAGTGGTAAGTTTTGACAAAGGGTCAGAAAAAACAGGGCGGAATGCATGAGGACAAATAATTCATTTGTTATGTTGGTTGACATTTATGTTAGTTTGCTATTATCTTTATTTGGAGAATCCTTCAAGCCTTATCTTAAAGCACCTAACTGATTATCTATTGTCTAGCATCAAACGGTATTATAGAGAAAAATATTAACATAAAAATAATAAAAGAGGGACAGAATACTTATCGAAACATATAATGCATTCCTTTTCGTACCCATTAGGCTATATATTTATTGTACAACAATAAATTATTGCCATTGTTTAGTTATATATACAATCAATTAAACTAGACATGATAACATTCAAAGTCCATTGCCTTAAATGTAGCTTAGTACTACCTCTGTCTCTATAGGTAATTAAACTCTATTGGTCTTTGCACAAAAAATAAGGGACATAATTTTACATTAAATTTGTTAATAATGTATAATATCTTTCTAACATAATTGATGAGTTTTTTATTTCTCTTTATTTTATTAAAGATATTTTTATGAAAAATCATTAATGCCTCTTGTAATTTGAATAAAATTTTATTTCTAAAAAAATTTACATATAAAGACAAAGATAATAGCAAAGTATAATATCACCGCTTATGAAAAATGTAATTATCAATTAATCAAGTCACTAACATTTTGGTCTATATACCAATTACTATGCTTCTCAATGGTTGAACTGGATATGTGTGCTCAAGTTTGTATTTTTTTTAAATAAAAAAAAATGCATCGAGTTCTTTAAAAAGATTACGAATATGCGAGTAAAATATTTAAAATTCCTACCATATATACGTCATGCATATCTTGTTGAAAAACAAAAACAGACACAATATACTTTTTTTGTGACACATTTTTAAAAATAACTTTTCACGTTTATGATATGAGTAATAAACAAAAAGAGAATTTTCGACAGACATCATCATTGTAGTAACGAATATACAATGACATTAAAGCACTTGATCTTCTTTTTATACATAATTAAACATTTAATAGTAGAAAGAGCTACAATGGAAGAAAAAAAACATGAAAGCTTCAAACTAATTTGTATAAATAAAAAACTTCGTTCAAAGAACCCAACCATGTTCATCAACTAATTTCAAAATAAATAATTGCATGAAGTGGCAACTAATCATGCTACAATTTTATATAGAAATTCAAAGAGTTGTGGATTGAACGTATATAAAATGTACTCTAATTAATTAGTATACTTTTATACAATGATGGATATTTCTTTAGATACATGGCTATATAGGTGGGAGAATGTGTTATAATTAAAAATAAGATATTAAATTTGGTCTATATAATCATACGTAAATATTATAATTGAAAATAATTTAAGTAATACATAATTTAGTAAATAATTAAAATCTATTTTTTTCATATTTTATCATAACGCATCATCTCATTAGATATATGATTAGGTAGCCATAAAAAATAATTTTAAAGGATTAACAATTTTTTAAAATGTGTCAATTCATACTACTTCAAAATATATATATATATATATATAAATTAAACATTTCTTATTAGCAAACTAATTGTATACAATATTTGTGTATTAATGTGCATTGTATATAATTAGTATACTAATAATAAAGGTTCAACTTTTGATTTGTTTGAACTATTTGGTTATTGAAAAATAAAACTTTGTTTAAAGAGATAAGGTCATTTCAAATATTTTGAAAGTTTTGTTCTAATCTTAAAAATTCAATCTTAATAAAAAAAAAACACAAAAAACCCAAAAAGAACGAATTGTTATCTCCAGTAGTATTCTTTGGACCTTATAGTACTTTTAAAAAAATTAAGCCATATGGATTTGTCTGCATAAGTTTATGGTCGACTCTGTTTAAAAATAACAGTTGATTAGACATATATTTCACTCATATCAAATCTTTATATTAATATGGAATTATTTGTAAAGAGAGTAGAAACATTATTGGGATATGGTATTACAAGTGGTATTATATCTTGGAGATTAATTTGTTAAACTTGTTTTTTTATGCAAATGGTTGGAACAATCTTTGTACTCTTAAGCAAGTTTTTGCTTATAAAATAAAATTTTGTCTAGTATGCGCAAGGAACATAATTTAATATTATACATAAATTTATTTTTCAGAATTAGATTGATAAATTTCTTTATATCTATTTGATATAATAAACTTCCATTATTCTAACGATATAAACAAACTTGTATACTGTGGGGGTCGTACACAGTGAAAGATTTATTTCATCTGTGCATTATAAAACAAAGTGTTAAGGTTTGTTGAAATTTATGTAAAGCTAGAAAGATTCGTAGGTGCTTAAAGGGAAGGATCTTGTAAACTGCGGTAGAAAATGGTACCATGATAAGGAAATTTTAGGATCAGTTTGGAAGAAAAAAAAAAGGTAAGTGTAAGTGGGAATGGCATAAGATGAATTTCAACGTGGGGATAGATCACCCAATGACTTTAGCCCATGAATTGGAAAATAGTAGTAATACTAATTTGCAGAAAAAAAGTCTGATTGATTGATTAGATTTGATAACGAACCTATTACTAGTATGTTTTCAATCGCAATTATTCCTTAATCATTACTATATATTATTTCAATCATTTATTTCATTTTGTTAAATGGATTAGTTGTTAATGAGTGGAAAAATACGAATTTCAATTTTTTATTTTCTTAAATAAATAAACAAGTACTGTAATAATTATATAAAAAAAATTAAACAGGTAAAAAAATTAATTATTAATATTATCCAAAATATGAACAAAGGTTAGTAGTCCCGGAGGAAACGGTGGTAATTGTCAAAGGCGGCTGCGGGAACAGCCACCGTGACCTTGACGCCGTCCCTTTCACCCTTCACCGGCAAAAACAAACAGTACCTATCACTACAAATGGGCCCCACAAACACCGGTTTCTCCATTCCCAGGTCAACCCGATCAAGACCCAACCTCGACCACTGCGACAGTATCAACACACCCACCAAGTCAGGACTCGCTCTTGACTCGGAAACCAACTCAGTCACTCTCCTCACATGCTCACTGTCCACTCTCTCCTTCGCTCTCTTCACTAAACCCGACCCGTACCCGATTCCTCTCTCCCCAAGTTCTCTCGCACTTGTCTGCGCGCACCCTAGAACAAACGCGTTTCCATAATACCCATCGGGTAAACCCGCTTTTACCAGATTCCTCACGTTAACGCTAAACAACAATTTCAGCGTTTGGTTGGGTGGAAACGCCAATGCTCTCGCCCAACTCCTCCACACGTGTGCCGCAAGCACTTCAAACGACGTGTACGAAGAATCGCTTACTTGACACGTGCGACGAGCCACGCTTTTTAGCTCATTTAACCGTTTCTTATCAAACACATTGCAAGTTGGTCTGAGAGAATTCGTGACTCGGTTCATAAACCCGCATAGATCTGGAACCTGGTTGAACTCGGGGTGGCTCACTGAGTCAACCCGACTCAACGGCTGCGAAAGATTGAAAACGTGGCGATCCCAGACTGGTTTCGTTTTAGGACTGCCGCGTTTTCCTAAAGCCAATTCTGCTAGATAGTTGAGAAAATCCGCGCTACCGATGCCGTCGCATATGCAGTGGCTGAATCCGACGCCTAACGCTGCGCCGCCGTCGGAGAGCCACGTCAGCTGAATGACTAACGGCGGAGATCCGTTGAGAACGTCAGGGACGCTGAGCGACAAGAGTTTCCTCCATTGCGTAACCGTCTTTGGCACTTTTTGGATGTCGTTGACGGTGTAACGGTCACTAACTGCTTCGATGAAAACCGCTCCTTGGGCTTTACACAAGACCTCAAGGCCCGAATTATCTTGTCTGGGCCTTACTCTCCCAGCCAATGGGTAATAAGGAACAAGAGCTTTGGCTAATGCAGCTTTTAAACGAGAAGTGGTGGTCACTTGGTCGAGGCCCGGGCCGGGCCTGTAAAGTAGAAGATATTCTATAGTGAAGCGGAGAAAAAGTTGAGAGTCGAGTGGTGAAAGTAACAGGACAGCATTTGGTGTGGGCTCTGAAGGTGTGACTACCACAGCTTCTTTAACACGCACCGAACTTCCCATGTTATTAGTTTGAAAGTATGATGTGAATATGTTTTTTAAATAGAGATAGAGATAGAGATATTTAATTAAGAAGTTAGCTTAAAAAGGAGGGTGAATTGTATGGAGGGAGGTTTTGATTTGAAGGTGTGGAGCAAAAGAAGAAAGAGGGGGATGTATGGTATTTATTTGTAATTGTAAAGGGGGACCCTGTGGTGGTGTGTAGAACTGTGTAAGATTTGTAGTAAGATTCTCCGGGCATCACTTTACGCAAGAAAACGAGTATCAAACAAAAATAGTAAAAATGGATGTGCTGGATTAATTGCTTTCTGTCTGTTGGGCGAAACGATGGCATCCCAATTGGCCACTCATCTCTCTATCACCACCTGATCGAAATCCAAATTAAATCACCACGTACACAAATTCCTTTTCGCTGCTTTCATATTTCAACTACCCTCTACCTAGTCAAAATTTGATCCAACCTAAATGTAATTTTACTTTTACCACTAAATTAATGCTACATATCTCGTTTCGTTAACACTACATCTCATCGTATTTGATCATTTCAGTACAAAAAATAATATTAGTTTATGGTCAAAATTTAAAGATTTTTTCATTAAAAAAAAACTCTCGTCTATAAAGTCATCACAAATATTAAAATTCAAATTAATTATTGTTTAATTTATTGAAAATATCTATACTTATCCGTTATATGTTTAGTTATGATTTTTAGGATGCTATTAATTATGAATTTACTGTATTATGATTTGAAATTACTATTTGTGATTAGATTGTTTTTTTAATTTAAACTATGTAATAATTATTTGTACATTTATGGATATTATGAATTTATAATGATTATGAATATTACTTAATTACTTAATTACTTAATTTTTGTGTTACGATCTAAATTTTTGTAATAAAAACAATACTTTAAATATCTAATCTATATAAGATTTTAGAATCTCCATAATAGAAGAAAATGATAATACCGTAAAAAGTTATATTTGCGAATTATGGCTAACGAAAGACTTGATTATTAAGTGATCAATTGACGCAACTCTCGTACCTGGAAACCTCTCTAATGCATAACTTATTGTGTTACTTAAACCTATTGTATAGTCCCCAAAATAGAAGGGAAGGGAAGTACCATAAAAAGTTGTATTAGCGAAATTCTAACTAAGGAAAGACTTGGTTATTAAGTGACTCGTTGACCCACCTCACTTTCTTGGGAATAGGGATCGGAATAGGTTAGATCGTCTATCATGGGCTTATGGTCTGGTCTAACCTGACCTATTTAATAAAATGCTAGGATCAAGCTATTTTTAAAGCCTATTTATATAAATAGGTCAGGCTCAAACTTATAAAAAAACCTATTATGTCTGACAGGTCGGCCTATATATATTTTATTATTTATTAATAATATTATTTCTTATTTTAAAGTATATCAATTAGGCAATCACTCAATAGTTGTTCCATATTTGGTAGTCGTTCTATATTCGATAATCGTTCCATATTCGATAGTCGTTCTATTAGGCAATCACTCAGTAGTCATTTCATATTTGTTTGAGAGGTAATAATGGGTGCATTTGTTTTAGGAAAAAACATATTCTTTGAAGCCAAAAATCATTTTTTAAGATTTAAATAATGTTTGTTTCAGATTCTTAAAAAACCATTTTGTTAGAAAAATTATTTTTTATTTAATATATATAGATATGTAAAATATAACATTTAAATATTTTAATGTTAATAAGGCTTTTAAATAGGCTTTCAGGTCAGACCAGACTTTTAAAAAAGTTAGGTCAGGCAAAAAAAAAACCTATGATAGGTCGTATGCCAGACTTAGACCTAAAAAATTAATCGTAGGTTAGGCTCAGGCCTTTCAAAGTCTGGTCTGACCTGGCCTATTCTCACCCCTACTTGGGAACCCCTCTAGTGCACGACTTACTGTATGACCTGAACATATTGTTTAGCCATGATATCCAAGACGATCTTTAGAACACGTTATGGGCCTTATAAGTACTTGGTGATGGCATTCGAAGTGACGAATACGCCAGCTATCTTCATGGATTATATGAATTGTATCTTCCAATTGTTCTAAGGCAATTTTGTAGTGATCTTTATTGATGACATATTGATCAACTCCAAGAGTCGAGAGGAACAACTTTGTTAAGTTCTGCAAGCACTGAAGGAGCAGCAACTATATGTCAATATAGGAAAATGTGAATTTTGGTTGGAAGAAGTAAAGTTCTTGGAACATGTAATTTCTAAGAAAGGGATTGTTGTCGACCCATCCAAAGCTGTGATGGCATAGAAACATCCGCAGACAGTCACATAGATTATAAGTTTTATGGGCTTGGTAGGATACTAAAGGAGATTTATTTAGGGATTTTCCATGATTTCTACCCCATTGACACACCTTACGAAGAAGAACCAAATTTATGCATGTATGGAGGTGTGTGAGAAAAGTTTTCAACCGATGAAAGAGAAACTAACTATGTCTCATGTGTTAGTGTTGCCACAACCAAAAGAGCCTTAGAAGTTTATTGCGATGCCTCATACCACGATTTGGGTTGTGCACTAATGCAGAACAAACAAGTAGTGGCCTATGCTTCAAGGCAATTGAAGTTGCATGAAAATAATTATCCCAATCATGACTTGAGATAGTTGCAATTGTCTTCACATTGAAAATTTGGAGGCATTATCTATATAGGTGTAATTTTGATGTATTCAGTGACCGTATGAGTTTGAAATACTTGTTTGATTCAAAGGAACTTAACATTAGGCAGATGAGATGGATGGAGTTTGTTAAAGATTATGAGTTCACTTTGCATTACCATACACGGAAAGCAAAAGTAGTGGTTGAGGCCCTAAACAGGAAGCGAGTTAATCTCTCATTCGTAACAATGAAGGGGTTGGAGTTGTTAGAGAAGTTTCGTGACTTAGATCTTAATTTGGATTCTCCATCGGGGAAAGTGCATTGTGGAATGATCATTATAGATAGTGATTTGATGAATGAGATTAATTTTCTCTACAGACGTGTTGACTCAAGAGAAAATGAAGTTGATCGAGATTGACAATGCACCTGAATTCAAGGTGGGACCAGACGATATTTTGAGATGTAATGGATATGTTTGTATACCCGACAATACAAAATTGAGGAGGACTATCTTGGATAAGGCCCACAAAAGCAAGCTGAGTATTTACTCTGGTACCACCAAAATGTATAAAGACCTTAAGCAGAAGTTTTGGTGGTCGGGAATGAAGAAACAAGTAGCAAAATATGTGGCTTCATGTTTGACTTGTCAGAAAGCTAAGGTATAACATCAGAAGCCAGAGGGACCACTAAGGCCATTAGATATACCATTATGGAAATGGAATAGTATATCCATGGATTTCATGGTAGCATTGCCTAAGACTCAACGACAAATGACTCTATTTGGGGGATTGTTGACAGGTTGACCAAATTTGCCCATTTCATAACTGTGAGGACTACTTATTATGTGACTAAGCTTGCAGAGATCTACATTGCCGAGATTGTAAGACTACATGGGGTACCCTCCATCAATGTGTTAGATAGGGATCTAAAGTTCAATTCTCGTTTGTGGGGAGCATTACATGAGGCGTTGGGTACTAAGTTGAGATTGAGTTCTGCATATCACCCTTAAACCGATGGACAAACAGAAAGAACTATTCAAACCTTGGAGGATTTATTGAGAGCATGTGTGTTGGATGAACGAGGAAGTTGGGATAATATGTTGCTTCTTGTTGAGTTCACCTTTAACAACAGCTGTCATGTGAGCATTGGGATGGTCCTGTACGAGGCTCTATATGGGCATAAGTGCTAAACCCCCTTGTGTTGGTATCAGGATGGTGAGAACCTAATTGTGGGGCCATAGTTAGTACAACAAACCACAAATAAGGTATGTTTGATCCAAGAAAGGATGAAGACATCACAAAGTAGACAAAAGAGTTATGTCGACCAACGGAGGAAACCGCCAGAGTTTCAAGAGAGTGGACATGTATTTTTGATAGTGACACATATTATCGGAGTTGGTAGGGCACTAAAGTCTAAGAAGTAAACTCCTAAATTCCTTTGCCCATACCAGATCCTCCGACATGTGGGTTTCGTAGCTTATCAAATTGCCTTGCCTTCGAGTCTAGCCAAACTACACAAAGTGTTCCACGTGTCACAACTGAGAAAGTACGTGACTAATCCTTCCCATATTATCATGTTAGATGATATCCAATTGAAGAAGAAGTTTTCTTTTCCAGTTCCACCGTTGAGCATTGGAGATGAGACTACTAAGCACCTACGAGGCAAGGAGACCATCTTGGTCAAGGTGATTTGGGACTAAACAATTGGAGATGTAACTTCGGAATTGGAGACAAAAATGAGAGAGTTATACCCTAACCTTTTCATGTCTGATTAGTTTCGAGTACGAAACTATTTTTAAGGGGGTGAATATTGTAACATCATCTAAATTTATTATTTAAAATAATTAAGACCTATAAACATATATATTTTTCAATATTAATTTAGGTGTAAAAATTATTTGCCTTATTCGACATATTGTATACATATTTTTCAATATATATATATATATATATATTCATCTTTAGCGCAAGAAGAATTTGGGATAAAGTTTTGTGATTTGGCATTACCCACCCCATATGAATGAGTAGAGATTTGAGCTAGGAGTTTGTGGCTTGATTTTTTTTTTTTTTTATGATCAAGGTTAACAAAAAATATAATGTAATATTTTTTCCCTTCTATTCTTTATTCAAGTCCAACATTATCTACCTAAAAATCTCCACTTTAAATTTTCTCTAAAGTCCACAATATTTATATACTCGGTAATAATAAACAAAAAGGAATACCGAAACCGTAGCCACTCATAAATCCTATTTCACAAACCCTTACAAACAACATTCGGTAAATAGAAAGGAATACCAAAACCCTAGCCACCATCATCTTCACACCCCTTCTTCTTCGTGCATCAAAAGCTTGAAACTTCTTTTTCCTTGTGAACAACGTTGTGGGAGCTTAGAGCTTTGTACTAAGAAGAAAAGTGGTCAAGGTAACGGTTTTTCTCCACACAAATTATAGGTAGATCGTTGGTTGGATAATATGAAATTAATAATTGTAATTTCTTGTCTTTTGAAAGTAATAAATGTAGACTAATGAATTAAAATAATGAAACCTTAATTATTTGCATTGAGTTTCGATATATAATATATGATTTTTAAGAGGTAA
Organism: Cicer arietinum; assembly: GCF_000331145.2. NCBI lineage: Eukaryota > Viridiplantae > Streptophyta > Magnoliopsida > Fabales > Fabaceae > Cicer > Cicer arietinum. The sequence continues at coordinate 59,150,261 of NC_021164.2, read as the reverse complement.
GTATGAATCTTTATGTTGTATGCGATAAAGTTTTAATTTTTATGATAAAAATAAAGTAAAGTATGAATTTTTATGTTATATACAAGTAATTTTTAATTTTTATAACGAATTTGAAGTAAAATGTGAATTTGTATGTTATATATGATAAAATTTTAAATTTTATGATGAATATGAAGTAAAGTATGAATTTCTATGTTATATATGATAAAGTTTAATTTTTATGACGAATATGAAGTAAAATATGAATTTTTATGTTATATGTAATAAAGTTTTAATTTTTATGATGAATATGAAATAAATGTTGAATTTGTATATTATATGTGATAAAGTTTTAACTTTGACAATGTATATGAGTTGGAGTTTGAATTTTCTTGTTATATGTGTTAAATTTTTTATTTTTATGGTGTATATGATATCCAATTTCAATTTTTATGTGTTTGTAGTGAAAATTATAATTTTTATGATTAATTATCTATGAGTATATGATACTCATAATAAGGATGTGTAATATATAATCTTAGTGATATGTAAATGAAATGATGAATCTAAAAAGTGACTTTGATTACATATGACATGATTCTTAGTGGATTGTGTAGGAATATGGTTTTTTGATAATATATCATCATATTATTGAAGTAGCAATGTCAATTTACAAGGAAGAGGGGTTTGAATTTTAAATTCATATTTTTAAAATTTTCTGTTAAAACTTAAAGATATTGACTCAAGATTAATCTTGGTTATGAAAACATAATACAAATAACGTTCTTGGTTGTGAAAACATAAAACGGAGAGCGTTATTGGTTAGTAAGAAACATACAATTTAACTTGTCTATTTAATTTAATAATTAAAAGACCGTAGATAAGAGAAATCATGTAGAGATTTATCTTGGTTCACCCAATTTATCCTGATTCACTCAATCCAAGTTACGCTCAGTCCTCATAATTTGTGAGATTTTTTACTAAGTGTTCAAAATGAATAACATTCTTGGTTTTTACACCACCAATCTAGATCAACCTTGATCTGCTACATAGCTCTACCTTTCAGCCCATAAAGGATTTCAACAGACTACCTTTCAATCTATTGAGAGGATTTTTACACTTTACCTTTTATCATAAAAGGATTTTCTATAAACTACTCAAACTATTTTCAATACTATAGTCTTGAGTTTACACGATAATGATTTAAAGAATTTTGTCAAAATGTGAGAAAGCTCAACACTTGTTTGAGTTTAGATTCTTTTGACAGAAAAATACAGTAGATTGGTTCTACTTACTGATTGAGAAAACAAAATTGATTCTATGTATTTGAGTGAGAGATTTTCAAGTGTATGATTGTAAGTAAGTGATGAATTGCTTTGCACTTGAACCACTGATTTTTCCTTGAGCTTGTAGTTCCTTTTATAGGCTTCAATGAGACTTATCAAAGCTCATATGACCGTTGGAAAGGGTCCAATTGTCATGTGTCAGCTTATGGATAAGATCATATTTAAAACAAGAACGTTCTTGACTGAACATTCTTCGTTTTTCTGCTTTTGAAAAATGTTGATATGTAGCCTTTGTATCATCCATCATTGACAGTAATTCATGGTCCTTTTATCACTTATGCATACATCTCAAAGATAGGTTTGAAGTATACAATTCAATATTGTTCTTCAATCTTGCCAAACAAACTGGAGAATGATCTTTCTGGCATATGGAGAGTAATCTTGCTTTTTTCATTATGAGCCATAACTTTTATCCTTTGTATTTTAGAGTTATTCTTTTGTTGAGATGAATCTTATATTTTCCTTCGATAATAATGGAAACATGATTGTAAAATCCATGAGCAATCCTTTTTTTAACAGAGGAGATCATTTTTGTTGTTATTACATAAATGTGGAGAACGTTCTTCGTTTTCCAAACTACTGTCAAGAACGTTCTTCGTTATATATGTGTATCTTTGCTTCCTTTTTAATGTGATTTTGCTTGTAATATTTAGCACTTATCTTTGTTTATCACACTAAAAAACACAAGACAAAATCATGACAATCATGACATATGCATCTTCGTGGGAGTTGCCTTAGTGGCAGGTTTGTTTTCCCCATTGGTATAGGTGATTTTTCTCTATGGAAGTTGCCTTAGTGGCAGGTTTATATCCAGATCATATAGTTTTACGAGCATGCATTATGCATATGTTTTCGTTATACAATTTACCGGTTTGCATTTTTTTCTTTTAAATTGGAAGCTTTTACTTTTATATATTTTGTGTTATTCTTCCATATGTTTAACTTTGGTTTGATGTGGATGATGAAAAAACTGACCCTTACAACAACATTTTAGGTACTAATGAGTTCGAGAAGATTCAAGAGTAGTTGATGAGTATTAACATGCGGCGAACCTGAGGTAAAAATTAGGTTTTTCAAGACAATTTTGTAATAATTGAATTGTTGTGATATTTTTAAGTTTATTTTTAATCTTTTGTCGCCAACTTTTAAAATGCACTAGAATTCTAGAAATACAGATGTGGATTTCCTTCCGTTAGGAATAATCGCTTTTTTTTTTGTTTTAGCTTTGAATAAACATTTTCTTAATAATATTAAATAAGTGTGATTGTTACTAATTATTTAAATGAATAAATGTTTGGTATTCTTTTTTTTTTTAAGTGTCTTAAATTTTTCTAGGCAATAAATATTCTTAAGTAACGCTTTGGATCAAAAAATCGGTGCATTATAAATAAAGTCGTTGGTATTTTGTGGTCGTTTTAACGGTCACAAAATCACACTATTGCAACATTGTGAGAGATTAGTCTACCATAGAGGTAACCATTTACGAGAGTCTCAACTGTCAATAGAGTCGTTGCCATTTTGTGGTTGGCTGCCACAAATGCTCTATTTTCTTTTATATATATATATATATATCATTTTTCCTCTTATTTCTTAATTGTACATTCTCTTTAAATTTTCTCTCTACCATCTCTCTACAAGTATTTTTCTCCAACTTTTCTCACTGGGCGAGTATTTTATTTTATATTTTGTTTCTAATGTTATTTTTTTATTTGAAGTTATTTATTGAATTTTTATTTTGACAATGGTGTTATTATGTTGATTGCGAAGAATTGCTATTTGTTCATAAACTTTAAATCATACAATACCTTGCATCAAGTTATATGAATGCATTTTTTTTATCTTAGTATGTAATACATTAAATATAGATTAATAATTTATATTTTTATTATTGAATTATATGGTTATAATATTATTTTTAAACTTTGATGTTAGTAAGATTTGTTAAAAAAAAGTATTATTAAAATATTTAAATTGTAAATTTATTACTGAAATTAAAATGTTGAGGTAGTGTTATTTTTTTATTGTAGTTAATTTTGCTATTATGATTTATTATGTTAGTAAACTATAATTTTATTAAGAAATTAAAAAAAATTCAACAACAAAATAATACTTATGAAAAAAAATTTATAATATTGATCTAATTATAAAATATGTAATATTATAAATATAAAATACTTTTATATTATTTTCAAAAGACATAAAAGGTTCATATTTCAAAATGTTAGTATATTTGTGGCAGCATAGATTCTCACAAATAGAAAAGTTTGTGACGTCATAAATTCTCACAAATAGAATAGTTTGCGGCAGTCTAAGTCGCACAAATTTGTGGATGTCTTTTCAGTTACAAATTTTTTACGATTTAAATCCTAAACCAACCTTAGTGACCATTCTGACCGCCACAAATAGAGTATTTTTTTATAGTATAATTGATTAAAGAAAAAGTAACACTCGCTGCGAGATAGGAGTAATAAGCATTCAAATACTCGAACTCAACAACTCTAAGGCCACCTAAGTGGAGGTTCGTTGTGCATTTTTCAAGTCACAAACTTCGTTGAGCAAAAATGAAGACAACAATACCAAAGTTTAGTGACTATATGTAAATTCGTTATCGGCCGTGTTGGTTAAAACGGGAGGCATATATAAAAGACACTTTGATGTTAAAGACCATCTCAACATAATATAATAAAGACAAAATATATTGCCCTGTACTTTGTGTTTCATAAAAGTAATACTTCATTGAATTTAACTATCTTTTTGAATTACAATTAAAATACAATTCAAATAGTGCAGTGAATTGACTATCCAAACTATTTTACAATTGAATGAAGTTAATGAGATTGTTTATGTGGATAAATTTTTATAACTATATTTTTAAAGACTGTGTGTCTAAATGATTGTAGAAAAATCAAGAAAAATATAGATTATTTATAAGATTTGATAATTGTTTTTTAAATAATTAATATGATGGACCTATTGTTGTAATATTTTGTAGAGTTTTCAACAATAAAATAATTTCAATTGTACTAGTCATTGTTTAAAGTGAGATAAAGGATTAACGACGTAAACATGATCTAACTTAAATGACTAAATCAAAAAAATAAAATTTCAAAAGATTTAAATAGAAACTAAACTAAATTTAAAATACCATTATATTAAAAAAAATATATAAAAGATTAAATTATTACTTTTGTGAAACATAAAAAGTTTCATTATTATATTTTTTTTTTAATAATAAATGATTAGGAAATTATAAGAATGACGGAAATAATATAACAAGTTCCACTTATTATGTACAAGGTGAAAAGACTCCTTCACGAACCTTATGTTTGTGGACCATATGGACACATTCAACCCATCATCTTATTAAATTAATTTGGGTTCAATTGATTAGCTAATCGTGTTCCTCTTAATAGTTAGATTATTGATAAACCCTTTAGTTTATGTGTGGTTTCACTATGAAACTAGCTAACGAGTATTTCTCATTCGTCAAATGCAACTCTCTGTTGTTTGGTTCTTGATTTTGTTTTTCCCGTCGTAATCACGCATCTCACCCAAATCGTGCGTCTGACATGAAGCAAGTATTCCTAGCTTTTCAATTTTGAGAAAATTGATTCTCATTGTTGCATGTTATGTCACACACACATGCGAATTCAAACTTTTGCCCCTTCATAACGGCTTGTTTGCCCTTTCATTAGTGAGAGTCTCTTATTAGTTTTCTTCCCACCTACCTTGATTGTAATTTTTTTACAAAATTAAAATTAATCTTTTATTAAGATTAATGTGCCAAACACAAGAGGTACAAGGATGAGCCACAAAACATAAAAATAAAGATATCAATAATAACAAAAGAAATGAAAACACTATCAAAACATACAAATATAATAGAACACTATCACCACGAAAGAAAACTCAACAAAATATGATAAACTACCCCAAAGCTCCCTATGTTCCCACTTAGAGCAAATCCCCCAACCAAAACAAAAACAAACTACAACTCAATTGTATAAGTCCAATCAAAGAGTACATCATCACAGTAAGACAAAAGACCCATGTTTCCAAATTACTACTTTCAATAAAGCAAATATGCATCCCATGAGTCAAGAAAAATATTATTTCAAAGTAAATTATGGACACAATATTTGACATGTATGTATTTCAAAAAAAAAAAAAAATCTATTATTATGACATATTTTTGTGATACACATATAAGTTTATATTATTAATTACTTTGAATATTTTATTAATTATTAAAATGTAAATTATTAACCTCTTATTTAACATATATAATATTAGTCACAAAAATGCAATATATTAACCACTTTAGAGTCATGCAATTTAATAATTAAATAAATAATTTAAAGTAATTAATATACATATTTTAATAGTTAATAAAATATATTTATAAAAAGCAGTTAATGATATAATGTATTTTAGTGATTAATGAAGTATTAAAAAAATAGTTATGACGCAGATCTATATGTTGTTAAAAAAATAAATTTAAATATTTTTTTAAAATTATATATATATATATATATGACTTATGTGTTAAATAGTTGTGTTTCCATCTTTTACAATAGTCTCTCTTTTTCAATTGTCAGTGATCCCTGCATCCCAAACATACTCTTGGATTCATTAACTACCATCAATTGGAGGAAGATTTTTCATTATAGACAACTTCTCTTGACACCTCTTTGGTCCAAGGTAAGTTTCCAGACTAGAAATTATTCTTTATGCTTATTTGAAGATAGGTTGGTGTTGTTGTATTTTGATTGTTGCCTGTTTTTAAGTATGAATGTTAGCTGTTTGATAAAATGTCTAATAGGCTTTGGTGGTGAATACATTATGAACGACCAAAAGATCAAACGATTTGGTACAAAATAGTAACATATTCATTAAATTTAAATAATAGATCATGGTATATGCCAAAACTAGATGAATATTTTCAGGCAAAGAAAATCGATATTTGTTTTGTAACTTTATTCTACGTGCACAAATCTCTAACTCAAAAGGAATATAAAATAGGCCACTGAAGGTATCAAAAAAATTATAAGAATTTTTTAATTGTACTTTTTAATTTATATATATCACTCTCAATTTATTTTTCATTCAGCATGATTCAAATAATTATTACTAAAGTGAAGTTAAATTTCGTATAATATTAATATCAAATTTCAACTCATCGATCATGTTAGTCATAAGTTAGAAAAATAAAAAGAGATTAAGATGGGCAATAGGTTAGGTTGATGCCTACATGAGCATAGTATTTAGTTTTAATCGTAGAGTGATACTATTTTCGGTTTGTGAGGAATATTGTCGCCAGGATTTGTGGCAGGTATAAAGAAACTGGGATCCTAGTCTATCTAGTGTCCAAAATTTTGAAATAGGTTACAAAGGATATTGTGTCATTTAATGGCTAAGTAATGCTAATCCTGATAAAGCATATCTCTATATCTAGATATACAAGCAAGAAAAGCAACGTCAACTAGCCCTTTTTTTTTTGCCTTTCTAAATACACGTTCTTGATTCCCAAAATCTACGGTCAGATATGAGACTATATCTCCCGTGACCAACATTATAATCGATGCACTAGTTCATTTTTATATGAGATTTGCTAATCAAAATTTATAATTATTAACTCTACCTGTTACCAGAATTTAAATATTTACACATTGTTTGAAGCGAAGCACTACTAAATGATGCTAAAATACTTTTGAAAAATGAAATTTGAATACACGTTTGACACAAACTTATATCTTTTTTTAATTAAATATAATTTTGTTTTCTATAAAATTTTAATATTTCAATTTTAGTACCTGTAAAATAAAAATAATTTTAGTTCATATAAAATTATCCAGCAAATAGTTTTAGTCATGCTAAAATTAAACATGTTTAATCATCTTTTAACTTTAAAATTTTTGAATGATTTTTGCAAGCATATTTAAAACATCGTAAAAAATTATTCCACAAAAGTTTATAATTTTTTAAGTTCAGAGGAATTAAATATGAATTTTGTTAATGTAAGAAACTTATGCTAAAAGTAATGAAGAAAATATAAATTTTGAAATTGAATTTTAAACTCATTTTTCGTAGATGAATATTTTATATTATTGTAAATATATTTTTTTTTAAACTATTTAAAAATATATGTTCAATTAACAACATAGACTAAAACTGCATGCATAATATTTTTTTTTAAATTAAAAATTATACTTTTATTTTATGAAAATAAAAATATTAAAATTTAATAGGGGCTACAAACATATTTAACCTTGTTTTTTTCACTAATTTATAAACTTTTTTTAAATATTAATTTAGTTAATGTTTGAACTTATTGCTTATTACAAAATAAATAAAAAATATATTAAATTAAAATATATATTTGTATGTTATTTTATATTTATAATGAATTTAAACACTAATTTTACTAAACACTTGACATTCAACCTACTAATTTATCAATTATTCTCGGTTAGTATATCAACTAACTTATCAAACACTGATAAAATAAAAATACTAATTTATCTATCATTCGCTGTTTTTTTTATCAACTAATTTAGTAGATAGTAGATACACTAATTTATCAATTATTCGTGAAACACAGTTGATTAGGTGTATCGCGTGGTAGTTAGCTACACGCATGAAAACATTACGTGAGTAACGACGCGATTGTGGCTCATGTCTAACGAATCAAATTAAAACAAAAATAATAATAATTTATTGTTGACACTATAATTACTTCAACCTTCAATTTTGTGAAACACTGCAAATTTAATCATATTTTATAAATAACACTGTACGCTGTTTGGTAAAAAGCTGGTTGGTCAAAAGCAGCAGATTCAATATAAAGAAGCTGATAGCAATTGAAGCTATAATAAATAACAGATAAATTAGTGGGTAGTAAATTAAAATGAACATGTTAAAGGCCATCTGCGGTAAGCTCTTGATCCAAACAGAAAGGGATGAAAATAGCAAATTTTTCTATAATATGTTTTTGTGAGATGGTGACTCTTGAAAAGAAGAAAAAGAAAAATTGTAATTGGATAGGATAATAAGTTGCTTAAAGTTTGATTCGTAGTCTAGTTTGCAGACATATTTGGTATCACATTAGAATTGTTAAAATTACGGTGAGTCTTATAAATTGTAGTATTTGCAAAATTGCACTAACTCACCGTGATTCTGACAACTCAGATGTAATGCTAAACATAAGTTAAGGAAATGATATTTAGTAATTTAGAATTTTACGGATATAAATAAATGATTAGATAAAAGATAAATTACAAAATTATATTTAAACCACTATTATTAGATAAAATTTGAATTTGAAGAGCTTTCAAACTTGTTTTTTTATATGAAAGTTAATTTGACAAAAAGTGATTAACAAAATTTGAACCAAAAAATTATTTCTAGTATGCAAGATTGGATCCCTTCCTTTCAAATTCTTGGGGATTCTATTGAGGGCAAATCCCAGAAGATGTTTAATATGGAACTCCATTACTGATACTGTAAAGAACAAACTATCATCGTGACGAGGAGAATATTTGTCAATCGGAAGAACAGTCACTTTTAAATTCGGTACTAAACACTTTATCCGATTTTTTTTTTTAATAATCCATTTTTTTAAAATTATCAATATATTATTTTTTGAAAAATGTATATCAAATAACTTCTTTTTGTTATAAAAGTAGCTATTTTGTAATGACATTTTTTTATTTTATTTTTCTCTTTGATTAAAGAAATTGTATTTTTTTAAAAAGACTTCTAACCTCCGATATATATATATATATATAATTACAACAATCCAGTCGATATATTTTTTTTTGTCACTTTTTTCTTAATGTCTATTTTTAATTTTAATGCAAATACTATTTTGATGATCTTTTGTAATTCTTCATATTTTAAGATTGTGGTATACTATTTCACCTTCATACGTGGGTCATTATAATCTTTCATTGAGTATAAGTAAAAAAAAAAATTAATAGATGTTGAATACATTAACAACCTTGTACACGTCACACAGATGCACTAAATAGTTTTAATGAGCATAAGAATATGCAGCTAAGACATGTAAACAAGAAACGTGTATAGTTTGAAATTTTCCACAAATACACCATTTCCTTTTAAGTTTGTCTTCAAAATGATCAATTGGTCGTAACTCTCTTGGATTTATTGTTTCATGCACCATGAATGAATAACATCTTCGATCGAATAACATGATCTGATGAGTGTTAGACATACCAACTTCATGTTTAATCTTATCAATTCTAGTCAATCTACGCAATTTTTGTAAAATATGTATTGTTTTCTATTAATAAATTTCAATGAATTTATTTGATGAATTTGATGTTGTTGGAGATGAAAATATGAGTTTATTTGAATATTTGAGTTATGCATTTGATGAAATTTGCATTATATTGAAGATGATAATTAATTTTATGGATTTTGTTTGAAAATTTTGATGAATTTTTGCAAAAAAAAAATATAACATTGTTGATATTTTAAAACATAAAAAATCAAATTGTCACTTAAAATTAAAATAAATGACCAAATCGAAAAAGAAAAACAAAAGATAAAGGACTAAAACGTTAACTGAAATTAAGTTAAGGTACCGCATTTGCTATTTAGCTCATATTTATATTAATGTTATATATTATATTTTGTCAATATTTTACCCTGTTGTAAATCATTTATTGATTTCTCATCTTTTTGTATCTTCCATTTTATTTGAGGATAAATGTCAAATGTGAAGAACGTTGTTGATTGTAGTATAATACGGTGTACAAATTGTAATTTACATACACTAATTATCCATTTGATTATATGGTGATGATTTGTTTAAAGTAACGAAAAGAAAAATATGTTCAAGTTTGCTCGTAGTTTTGTTATCATAGTTTCATAATGCATCAAATTCTTGAAATTAACAAGTTATATCAAGTGTTTCTTATATAATGTCAAAGTTTTCAAATCAATTAAAAGTACGCAAATCAATTAAAAATAACTAGATTTTAATCGATTTTGAGAAGAAGAAAAATCGATTTTAAAATTGGATTTGTCGAAACCGATTATTTAATCATAACCGATTTTACAATCAATTTTAAACCAAAAAATAAATTTAATTATAAATTTTTATCCATATAATTATTTTAAAATAGATTTGGTTTGATTTTAAAAACAAAACTAACCATAGGTGCTGGTGCAGAAAAATCTGCTAGATAACTTGGGAGAAAATATGTTGTTAAAAAGAGAGAGGTAATTTAGGTGTAAAAGTTTTAGTTATTTAACTTATCACTTGTTAGTGAATGGAAGTGGAGATGTTTGAAACATGAGAATGCAAGTTGGAGGGAGTTCTTGCTGCAATATAAATATGGGAGGATGGGAGGACTGTGTTCTGAACGAGGGCAACTTATCAGGTAGGAAAAATTGTTGAACACGGTTGAATGGTCTCGAATTGGTTTTGGAGTAAGAGTTTTATTGGAAGAGAACGGTTGAATCATCTTGTGTTGGGGGTACGTTGAGTTTTATTTGGTATGGGACTATTACACTTTCGCGTTTGTGGACACTGTCGGGTTCAAGTAGGTGTGACTGGGAAGGGTTATTTTTTGTAGGTGAGATCTTGGTGTTAAGCAAAACCAAACTTGGTTGATAGAGTTTAGTGTAACGAGCTTCTAACCAACTTTTGAGTCCATGATACAACGAAAGTTATGGTGCCTAAATTATATGGTTAATTAAATTAGATTAATAAATTGAACTTTACTTCACTGAAATAAAACTAAATTAAATAAATAATTTGTAAATTAAATTAGTTAATTTAATTTAATTTTAAAAATTGGTTTAACTCTTATAAAAAAAATAATCTCAATTGAGATTTTTTTTCTTGAAAAAAGTTCAATTTAAAAAAAAAACAAATCTAAGAATATTGAAACTTTTTCAGAAAAAATTCAAAAAAAATATTTTCTTGAATCATTTTCGAAATATTTTTCTTGGAAAATTTTTACATCTATTTTTCTCAAAATAAAATTTCTCAAAAAAAATTGAAATTTTTTTGTCAAAAGAATTTTAAATTTTTTATCCGAATAACTAATTCGAATCCAATTTTAACTAAGCACATGTTCAAAATATGGTTCATAATTTAATTGAAACCGATTCCAAAATTAACAAAGTTTTATAAAAGTGGTTTTCAAGAACTGAACTAAACCGTTAATGTGGTTCAATTCAGTTCAGTTTTTGCACTATTAACACTGCTAGTGAAAACTGTACTATCTTTTTATAGAATGTAGGTACATATTTTCTACTATGATGTTGAGTCTATAACTTTTTTTATGTTGCAAGGGTTAGAATATCTCTTGTACTCTTTTTAATAATACTTTTGCTTGTAAAAAAAAAGAATGGTAAAATGTGAAAAAAAAATATTAACCATTTGAATATTCAATTTTTTGCTTTTGAACTTGTTAATAGCAAAAACTTTAAGGACAATGTCGACGCACTATATTGTTGGAACCAAGTTGCTCCTTAGAACAATTTCTCATTTGATTTTGATGATAATAAATATATTTTGTGAGAACAATTTATTGCACTGATGGTTTTATTAAGTGTGCAAAAATTAGAACAGAAAACAATGAAAGGAATATATCATAGGTAGGGATGGGAATAGGCTAGGTCGTTCAACAGCGACCTATGGTCTGACCTACTTATGGTCTGGTCTGGCCTATTTAATAAAAAGGATAGACTCAGGCTATTTTTAAAGCCTATTTATTTAAATAGGTCAGGCTCAGACTTATAAAAAAGCCTATTAGGCTTGACATGCCGGCCTATATATATTTAATTATTTATTAATGTTATTTTTTATTATTATATTAATAATATAATTTTATATGTTAAATTATATCAATTAGGCAATCGCTCAGTAATCATTTCATATTCGGTAGCCATTTTATATTTGGTAGTCGTTCCATATTCGGTAACCATTCAATTAGTCAATAACTCAGTAGTCTTTCCATATTTGTTTGAGAGATAATAATGGGTGCGTTTGTTTTAGAAAAAAAAAAAATATTCTTTGAAACCAAGAATTATGTTTTAGGGTTTAAAAGATGTTTGTTTCAGATTTTTTAAAAATTATTTTGTTAGAAAAATTATTTTTTGTTTAATATATATTGATATTGGTATGTAGAGAGCATCTGATATTAGTAGAGTATTTAAATATTTTAATATGAATAAGGCTTTTAAATAGGCTTCCAGACCAGGCCACGCTTTTAAAAAGGTCAGGTCAGGCCGGAAAAAAAAGCCTATGATAGGTCGTATGCCAGACTTAGGCCTAAAAAATTAATTGTAAGTCAGGCTCGGGCCTTTCAAAGTCTGGTCTGGTCTGACCGATTCTCACCCCTAATCAGAGATGTTGAAGTCAGACGAAGCCATTCAAAAGAAGTCAATGCAAAATCAAACTCAACATTGTGCACGCGTTGTTGTGTGCGCACATATGCATATGATGGCTCTACTCAATCTTCTTCTAAAGCTTATGTTTCGCTTGCTCTGAAGATTGCAACATGCTCCAAGACACTGCCTCTATTACACAACCTCTAAAGTTGCACTGACTCCAATTGTGCAACAAGGTGGAGTTGTTCATGCCACTAATTATAAGTCACCTAGTTCTGACCCTGCATCTGACTATCCAGAACCAAGAAAAAACAACATCTGACTCCAATGATCAAACCATGTTCTTATGAAGAAAAGTCAATGACTCTTATGAAAAGTCAATGGCTTTGATGAAAAGTCATCGTTGAAAGTTTCTGAAGGTCCAAGAACAGTTTCAAGTTATGTTATTGCTGCTCTTAATCAAGCGTATGAAGAAAGAATTAGTTTCAAGCATGTTTGATCATTATTCGCACATAAACGTTATAGAAGATTTGGCCTAAAACGAATTTGGAAGCAATTAATTCCCAAACGGTCATATTCTCGAACCGTATCTTTCAAGGCTTATTCTTAGTGAAGATCTTCATTGACCAAGTCGCAAACAAATACGCTTAGAATTTGTTTGCGGTAGTTTTGAAACTCTAATTCATGCTATATATAGGGGATCAAGTTTGAAGAACAACACAACAACGTTTTCACGATCTGAAAACTAAACACTCTGATCGGCGCACAAGCTATACTCATAGTCTGGCAAGGCTACCAACTAACTTAACAATTAAGCAACTAAATAGTTCTCAATAATCATTTAAAATATATATATATATATAACTCTTCTCAAAATTTCGACAAAGTATCCTCAGTAACTTCAATGTTCCCAAATTTATAAAATTTATGTTTAAACTTTCAATTCAGTCATAATCCCAAGAACATAATCTAATATTCAATACCCCCAAAAAGAATTTTTAGACTCAAAATAGCTGCAAATTACATCATGACTCAACAGACTTTACAAAAAATGATCATCGATCAAAGAGGTCTACCAACAAAAATACGAATGAGACTTGAGGCTAATAATAGCTTGCTACTCAGCTGCCTGTGAATCTGAAAAAATAAACAACATGAAGGGGTAAGTCACAAAGACTTAGTGAGGAGACAATAACCACCACCTACTAGAAGAGAAACACAAAAAGGTACGAATAACTGTTTTACAATCTTGTGGCAATTATGTTATACACATAATAAAATCATTAAACTTATAATTTAGTCATTCAAATAGAAATATTAAAAATTCAATTAATAGCGAAGCGAAATCAAAATGAGCAACCTTAAAATCAGCATAGAAAATCAAACAAGTAAAAATACAACTTCTTGAAAACCAAAAGGAAACTTCATCTTATTGATAGTCTTTTCCTTCTAATGGTGACATTTCCCTTAGGGGTGACTTCATCTAACGGATAGTCATTTCCTCTCAATCCCGCAACGCATCATCAAACATCAATTAAGGAGCTTACATCTCGTTTATATCTCTCTCCTCCTACGGATGACATTTCTCATAGAAGCGGCTCTATCTAACAGGTAACTCTCCCTAATCAAAACGAGGTAACTAGATTCACTTAATGTCGTTAACGATTTCATAATTATAACAACGATTTCTAAAATATGTATTTAAAAATCATCTTTCATTTCATCGTAACTCATGAAAAATATATTCTAGCGTATAACAATTCAATATGTAAATATTTTATAACTCATAAATAAATCAAGCTACTAACATATTATATAACAAAGACCGTGAAAATAAATAAATGAAGAAATCGAGATAACTTCAAAGGTTGTGTTCCCCAATTTTTTTTTTTAAATAAATATTTTAACATAAAAACGATAAAATAATAATATTATCGCATAATAAAAACATAACAATGATCGTCATCTACTTACAACTATAGAAAATCTCATAAAACCTTACGAACTCAAAATTCTTTAAGTAATTAGAATTCAAGATTGTAGTTTTAGCAAAGGCACTCGTTCAACTTTATATTACTTAGTGTTTAGTGCTCTGTTTTAATGTGAGAATTATTGTAAAGAATGTGATTATAAGAAGTAAAACATAATCCAATTTCACCTCAATGTAACCAAGTCCATTAATGGCTACTCTGCCTCAACGACTTGCAGGTTTTTAAGTTGGAAATTGATAAGATGTGACTTGTAGAGTCAAGTGTTGTAATTCGGGTTTGAATTAGTGGATAAATTATTCTTGATAAAGAGACATGACGTAGCTACCATGTTGGTAGCGAACAAGTATAAATCTTGTTGTTTTTTCCTTTATTTTGTTACTTTGTTTTATTGTTACTTCGGATCTATTTTATTTATTCAGTGTCATCGAATCAATTTTTAGAGAAGAAGTTTTTATTAAGACAAAACACAATTCACCCCCTTCTCGTGTTTTTGCATCTTTATATATATCGAGGCTACAAGATAAATTAATTAAACATATGAGCAACATGGGAGAAAAGGCAAAGGAAAATGTTGACAAGATAAAGCATAAACATTTTGTGTAAATGGAACCAATAGGTTGACATAATCATTGTTTGTCGGTCATTAGCACAGTGGCGCTAAAAGAGACTCGTGCATTAAAAATAACTACCGTGAATGTAGTCTTTCATTGAGTGAGCGGTTAGCCTTTCACATTTTGTATGTATATAACATTCATATTAAAAGTAAAAAAAATCGGATGCTTGTATTATGAAGCAGACTCAAGCTCTCAGAATTCAAGTATGTCTTCAAAGTCTATATTGTTAGTAATTATCTTTTATTTCAAAAGTAACTTATTATTTGAAGTAGTTTGGTTAGTAATTTTTTATTAACCGGTTTCCTTGAATCTCTCCCTTATTAATAAAACATGTTTTCAACTGTTTTGCTTTACCTGAATTTAGTGTATAGTTAGTGCCTTACTTTACTCAACTACATTGACCAAGTGATATTTTTATTATTTTCAACAAGTATTATTGTTTTTAGAACATCGTTCACTATTCTGAAAAACAGTCACAACAAAAACAACTGCAAGACATACAAAAATGTTTTTCTCCTCAATCAGATTTACTTTGATAGACTTCTCATTATTGAACTATAAAAATCGTATACATTAAAAGATAAAATATAAGTAAAGACTTCTCATTACCAATTAAGTTGTCCAAAATTCTATGACCGCACTAATTAAATATGTAATTATGGTCAAATTTGATAGACTTTCCATTAACCAAAAACCATCATACCCAGATATTAAATGGATCCATCCAGATTTTTTTTAGCTTACTTTGGACTTGCTAAAATCTTGCACCCATTTTCTTTAAGATGGATGAGATCCATTGGGCTTTTGAACACTCATATTAGAGGAGGACAAAGTTTAACTTTTAGCTAAAATTATTTGAAAATTGAATCGAATTAATTTTTAATTTAAAAAATAGAATTGAATTGATTTTGATTCACTCATAGTTTAATCAACTAGTTCTTTAAATTAATGAATCAGTTTATTACTTTGAACTGAATCGAATTAATTTTAATTTAATTTTACTTGTTATCATGTCATACAATTTGATTACCTTTTCATTCTAATATATAAAAATCGGTCCAATTAAAAAATTAATTTTAAAATACAATTTGATTTTTAATTTAATAAATTCATTCAAGTTAAATTTGGTTTGATTCGATTTTCCAAACTAGTTCAAATTTTTTATTTTTTAACCATCCTTTATGAGATATGAACACCCTTTTTATTACCCTTTTTTATGGCCTTTTTTTATTTT
This sequence comes from Cicer arietinum, assembly GCF_000331145.2. Classification (NCBI taxonomy): domain Eukaryota; kingdom Viridiplantae; phylum Streptophyta; class Magnoliopsida; order Fabales; family Fabaceae; genus Cicer; species Cicer arietinum. Next base: position 59,133,730 of record NC_021164.2, on the reverse strand, counting down.
TTGACCACCATTTTTTATCCTAAATCCTAAACCCTAGATTCTAGAACAAAATCATATGTAGAAAATTTTACTTTATATCCCTTTGATTATACCCACATTGTACTGAAACTACTAATTTTACTCCTTTTTTGAAAAAATACCCAAATAAAAAATTCCTCAATCAGATTTAATTTGTACTTCAAAAAATTCAAATGATGAATTTTCCAAAACATTTTAGAAAATTAAAATTAAAATATACTTTTATTTTTATTAAAATTAAATTCGTTGATAGGAACAAGTTTTCAAACTATTTTTTCCGGATGTCTTTCTTTAATCTTTCTAGTTAATGTATTTTGCAGTATTTTTTAAAGCATTTTGACTAAAATGTGGATGAAGGTGTAGAATTTTTGGCATATAAGTTTTTTTTTCTTCTTTTTCAATAGGGATACAAGTTAAAACTTCTTAAATAGTAATATGCAACAGAACACAAAAGAATATTTTACCATGTACCCTATGTCCTCTCAAAATATAAAGAAAAAAACTAAAATATCCTCATATATATTGTAAAAATAAGTATTTTCTCATTTCTTCATTTTAATATTTTTGTAATAAGTGAATGTTAAAAAATTCTTCTTTTTTTTTTTAGAAAACTTTTTTTAAGTTTTTCGGTACACAATTACAACACCAAAACTTTTATTTTTCTTGTACATAATCATTTTTGAAGTTCTTCGGAGCTACCAAGAAACTTATTTGAAATTTTCCGAATTCTTTTTTTAAAAATATTTTAGAAGCTATTGGAAAACTTCATCTACAAGTTTTCTGATAGTTGTTTTTTTTTAAAAAATATTTTTTAAATTAATTTTTTTATATTATTTTTTATGTTATTTTTTTTTTTATTATATTAGTATTTATTTAATTTATTTGATTTTAACTAATTTTTGTTCCAGTAGGTAGGACTAGAGGTAGAGACGGAAAAGTTGTAGCAAGTATAAGTGATCGTCTATGGATGTTGTTCCGGAAAAGGTTCGTCTGACAGCATCACAAAGAAGACAACGATTTATAATGGGAATATGATGACTTGAGGAGACTCATATATCTATCCCCGAGGAGTACACGAGGAGGATCAGGAGCATTAATGATGTATTAACTATGGTGTATTAATTATTAATTATTGTCTATGAAGTTTTCCGAAAACACCGTAATGAAAAATTTGAAGAAAGTTTTTCGGTAATACATATTTTTTCATTATTTATTGGAAAAATTGTTAAAAGTTTTCCGAAAACTTACCGGTATTATTCTAAAGTTTTCTGAAAATTACGGAAAAACTATTACCTACCAAAAATCTTTTTATTGACTCCGGAAATGATTAACTATTAAAAAGAATGAGGGTATTTTTGACATTTTCATAAATTTGTGGACGTATAAGTATAAAAATGAAGATCCTAAATTTTTCAACACAAAACCATATGCGCAGGGCCAAATGGGCTCAATTCATGAAAATGGGTTTGGCCTCGCAGTATATTTTCATGAAAATGAGAAAACTAAAACTTGTTGAAAAAAAGTCTATATTATATTTTTGGTGTTTTATTTGTTTTTGTTTTATTTTATTTTTAAGTTACAGATATTAGATATTTTAATTTTAAGTTATTTTTGTTCTATTTTATTTTTTTAAGTTACAAATATTATAACTTTGGTATTTTATAATAAGATTTATATTATAATTAAAAGGATTGAAATGCCTAATTTTTGTTATTAAATGGACCAAATTTTTTAGTATTTATAACTTATGGGACTAAAATTCATGAGAGAATGATGATTATCAAATAATTATATTGTGATCATACAAACTTACATGTTATACACTAGCATTTTAGCTAGAGTTGACCTAATACACATAGAGATTTAAAGCGAATATTAATATGAGACTTTTTAAAGTCTATTATAGTATTTTTGTAAAAAAAAAAATAAAAAATGGACATTTTAGAATAAAAAATTACAACGTAAACAATTTTGTATAATATTTTTTTTCAATGATAATAAAGTCAATTAATTTAATATTTATTGAAATAATATATAAGATTTACTAGTTTTAGTTTTGTAAATATTATAATATGAGTTTTTTTAAATCTTTTAATTAAATAAGATATTATTTTCAAAAAAAAATTAAAGGTTTCAAATAATTATTTTGGTCTTACCTTTAAATCCACATAACTTTAACTTTACCAAATAAACACTTAGAGAAGAAGGGAGCTATTGTCAAACCCCGGATGATATTATCTTAAAAAAGCCTTGTCGGTTTTTTTTATTAAACAAATTAATAATTGCTCTAATATAAGCAAAAATAAAAATAGAGATTTCATAAGTTTAATCCGGATTTGGCTCTCTTGTTAGATCACTCTCTGAATAAAAGAAAAAGTTGTTTAGTGATATTATGAGTCATGAAAGAAGGAACCGTGCAAAAAATCGATAGTGGATATTGTGGGCCTTGGCATAATTTGGTACAATTTTTATTTTTTGGGTCAGATGTTAAACTTGCTAGTTGTTTTTTGAGTCATTGCCATATGTGCAACTAATAGCAACGTCTCTCGCAAATCAGTTGTATGACCTCTTTTTGATACATGTATCATTTTCATGTTTTAGGGGATAGTTAAGTTAACCTAACTTTCGTTGAAATTGGGCTTCCAATGGGCCCATATCCATGTTGTACAGTTAGTCTCACATAGTCATGGTCGCCTTTGACGCTTCGAAGAAAAAAAAGATAAATAGCAAATATGAAATAATAGAAAGGAAGAAGAATAAGAAAGAAAAATAAAAGAGCACATAATGTTATTCCCATAGTAAAATAAGACAAACAAATTCAGAATAAAAATTATATTATTAATATAAAATTATTTTATACCGACGACAATTAACAATTAAATTAACCAATTTACATTGACAACCATAATAGATTAGGATTGATTGTTAGTATATAAACAAATTATGAGGAAAAAATAAAATAAAAAAACGCACATGCCTTGTCTGGATCGGACCCAGCCACTGAAGTTCAAGTCACTTTAGAGTTCCGAAATATCACAGACCCACCACACCCTAATCACGCTTTTATATTTTGTTTCATTCGTTGCAAGTTGCATATAAGCATTGACACTTGAGAATTATTTTGATATTCGTGCATAATAAGACACAAACATAGGACAGTTAATTAATATGTCGTTTTGCTGTGCACTATATTGTTCACACGCAGAGGTTCTCTCTATCTTACTCCATAATTCCAAATTATAAATCATCTTTGAAAATTTCATACAAATTAATTTTGTATGAAAAGGACAATTATGAGTTAAATTGTAAAAAAATATTTTTAATTTATAGTACGAGGAAAAAAAAAAGAAGACTCTAAAAAGAGAATAATAAATAGTAAAATATGTGATTGAAAAAATATTAATATTTCTTATAAAACAACTTAGAGTAGCTTTAATTTTACGGTGATATTAACAAAATAACGGTAGTTGTTGACTATAATATTAGCAAACTCGAAATGAAATTTACTAAATTGTTATTTTAAGTTACAAATCACAATTTCTTTAGCTAGAATAATTTGGGGGAAAACTCATAGAGATTATTTTACTAATGATCAATTTTTTATTTTATTTTAAAAAATATAATAAATTCTACCATAATTAATTCACACAACTGTGAGATTTATATTTAAATCCATAACAAAACGTTAAATCTAATGATATCGATATTTATCAGTTTAATTAGGAATTCAAGACACTGAATGATCAATTTTATTAATTGATAAAGGATTACAACATGAAAAATAATCCTCCATCAGAAAATAGCTAAAACAGAAGGAAAAAAAATAACTATAACATCCCAAAAATAAAGGTTTAACAATCAAACTAACTCAAAATAAAACTAACTAATAAATTAACAAATAATTCAAAAAATTGATTTAATTTATATGTATTGCTAGATAAAGAATTTGTATTTCGTCAATCAATCCTAATCGTTAAATCATTCAAAATATAGGACTTTTATTGTAATATTTTTAAAATATATAAATGATTGTTATGTATTGACAGTATAAAAAAAATTAAATGAGCAATGTATGAAAAATAAACTCCAAATAGTAAGAATTCATTTACTTTGTAAAAATATTATTTCTCTAAATTTTATGTCAATTTATTTGTTAATAAAGAGATAAAAAAAAAATTGAAGTGAAGAATTGTCTACTTTTCTAAAAACATTAAAAATATCAAAATTTTATTTTCATTATTTTCAGAAGTGCATATTCGTTTTCAAAATAAAATTACATATATTAAAAAAAACATTTTTTTTGAAGTAAACGAGTCTAAATGCTCGTACGTTTCATAATTATTAATCATTGACCATAAATGATTACAATGTTGCCTTGAGTTTGAAAAACTCACTCTAACAACATAATTTAAAAGTCCAATGAGTCTATACTCTCGTTTCTGACAAATAACGTCATTATTGAGGTAATGTTTATTTTATAATTTTGTATGTAAATTTTCACAATTTTATTTTTATTAAAAAACATTTATTGGATAAAGAAATATAAGTATTCTTTATAAAAAAAATTTGACCTCATTTTTCAAAATGTTATTTTTTATGGTGTACCAAAACAAATACTATTTTACTTTATTCAGATGATGCATTGATAGGTTTTTCTTTTTCTTTTCAATACCCTATTTTTTTTTAAAAAAATATTAATCTACCCCACTTTTAAAATTATAATATTAATATATCTTTTTTTTCTTCTTTATAAGTCGCATATGCAAATAGCGACTTAATTAGGCGCTTAGACTTCTTTCAACAATTTAAATAAATAAATAAATCAATTTTGTTTTCAAATTTATACATTTATTATTATTTTTTTAATTATAAAAAGCATAAGCTACAACGAAAACAAAAAACGGTTAAGAAGTTGAATGGTTGATCAATTAAGTGATTGTTCTATATTTACTTTTTATGTTGATATTTACATTAATTTTATTTAGAAGTAAATGGCATAAATATAAACATACTTTACGCAATAA
>NC_021164.2:59110576-59128370 GCF_000331145.2 Cicer arietinum | reverse complement strand
TATATATATATATATATATATATATATATATATATATATATATATATATGAAAATTATTTATAGTTAATTATAAACATCATTCTAGAAAATTAGTACTCAATAGTATGTGTGTCTTCTTCTATTTCGACACATCTCAGATGATGAAAATACAGGGGTAAATTACTATGTTGGTCCTTGAATATGCAGTGTCACTTTTGTTCATAAATATGTAAGGTGTTGTCAATTTGATTACTCTGAAAACTCAAATTAATCCATGACTTATTCAAACATCTGTCACATCAGTACTTGATGTTAATGATGTTAAGTTGTATATTAATTTGTTAAATGTCTAGATGATTATGTTGATATCAAAATGACATTAAAACTTATTTTCTTTTAAAAAAATTAAATCTTCATCTTCTTACCAACAATTTTATTCTTAATCTTTATCCTGAACTTTAAAACAAACATTTCTTCTTCCCTCAATTTCCTCTTCATCTCTTTTCCTCAATTTCTTCTTTTTCTTTTTCTCTTATTTATTCTTCACCTACAAAAGAAAATGAATATCTCCATCACATAATATAAAACATTGTCGAGGTTAAACTCACAAATCTATACAACCTTTCCACTTTCCAGTTCTATGTCAAAGTGAATTCACTTAACAAGCAAAGAAGCAAAAACAACACAACAAATTATAAAATGTTTAAGCATTTTCTCAAGTCCCACATCGCATTTGACACAGACACATGCAAAAATTCTTCGTTGATTCATTTAATAACCTTCTAGATTCAAAAACAACAATATTGCTGAATTCGAATCATAGGAAGCAACGTATAAATGTTTAACTGATAATAATAATAATAATAATAATAATAATAATAATAATAATAATAATAATAATAATAATAATAATAATAATAATAATAATATTTGAATTTCAAAATTCAAATTTTTTTGTATAGATAAACAATCACACATGAATGTAGTGACGAACCTTATTAAAAGTTGACAGACCACGATATTCCCTAATTTTTTTTTATAAATAATAATATATTATTAAAATAATAGTAATAAATTATTAAAATATTCTCAAACCTTTAGAATTTTAAAAAACTTACATCCTTTATCTCTCTATCTCTTCTCTATTAAGAATGTTCTCTATTTTATCTCTTAATCTCCTCTCACTTGTAAGCGTTTATATTTTTCAGATTCTTACTCTTTTCTTCTTCTAGTTAAGTAAGTTTTCTCTATAAATCTAGAATAAAAAACAAATGTCAATTGTTGTTGTCAATAATGATCTTCATTTTATATTTTCCAATTACCACAATTTAAAAGAGATTGTTGAATTTCAATGGTTCTTACATCACAACTAAGTCGTTGATATCATATTATAAATTACAAAATTAAAGAGATAAATTAGAAATGATGTAGACATTTATTAGAATTTATATCGATAAAAGACAATAAAATTAATATAACGAGCTTCATTTACACATATAAACTATCTAATATCGAATGATAAACTAACTAGTATCAAATAGACAAACTCTAACACTCTAATTAGCAACCCAGCTACCTATTAACAAACTATAACTACATGTTAATAGTTGATATATAATATGATGTGATACTATTTGTTAATTGTAAATTGTTTTAGGGTTTAAATATATTTTTGGTTAGTGCAAATATGATTTGTTTTGATTTTAGTCCCAGTAAAATTTTTGTTTCATTCATACCCTTACAAATTCTAACAAGTTTTTAAAAGGTCATTTATGAATATTTTTTAGTAAAAAAATAGTGACATGACTAATTTTGGATGATTGTGTAATTGGTATTGACTAGACAATATTTAATATTTAAAATTAAAATTTATTTTAATAACTCATTTAATTAAAAAATTAAAACTAATTAATTAATAAATCAATTAAATAATAAAAACTCAATAATCTTCATCTTCAACCCCAATTTTTTTTTAATAAAAACTCAACAACCTTCATCTTCAACCCTGATTTCTTCATTTTTCTTACACCACACCTATAATATTTGCCATAACCACCAAAGAAAAATATTTGGTGAATCAAAGATATGGAGTTCGAAAAGCTTATCTTAATGGGGTCTCTTTCAATGTGTAGTCGAAAAGAAAAATATTCCTTAAATGGAGACAAGCATCAAGGACGACTTCAAGCATCTTGGTTCAAAATGTTCCCTACATGGCTATAGTATTCTCTGACTAATGATGTTGCTTATTGTTTGTTTTGTTACTTGTTCAGTACATTACCAAGTCGAAACCTATCGCTGACGTCTTCACTAGAAAATGATTTAAATCATAGAGAAAGGTCCATGCCGGAAAGAGTCGTGTTATTCTTAAACATATTGGAGAGTCCTTGTTTGTTTCACAATAATGCAATGGAAGCATGTCAAAACTTGTTCAATCAATATATGTACATATAAATGGATTTAATGTTCAGAGTACCAATCTAATAAGCAAAAGTAGATTTCATCTTAAGAGCTTTATTGTTTCAATTCGTTGATTCACATTTCAAGCTTGTGCTTTTCGAGACCACGACAAATTACTAGGATAAAAAAATAGAGGTAACTCTCTTGAATGGCCAAACTCTTAGAATTATACAATGACGAGCTTGCAAAAGTAGTGCTAAATAATGCTCCATATAATTCAAATTACACATCTCCTCAAATTGAAAAGAAAATTTTGCATATCATGTATAGTAAAGTGAAAAGCTATATTGGAGAAGAGATTGGAGATTCTAAATCTTGCATAATTGTTGGTGAATCACATGATGAATCTCTAAGGGAGCAAATGGCTATTATTTGCAGGTTTGTGGAGAAAAATGGATTTATATAAGAATATTTTTTTGGTATTGGGCATGTTAAAGCCATTTGTGATATTATTTCTCGCCATGGTCTTGATGTTTTAAATACCAGTGGGCAATGGTACGATGGTGCTGAAGTAGAGAAATCCATTTATAAGGAAGAGGGGTTTGAATTGTAAATTTCCCTATTTAGTTTATGTTTTTAACTTTAAATGATTAATCGAAGTTAATAAATAAGGAGATAAGAGAAAGAATATCACACAAAAATATATATTGGTTCACCCAACTCGGACTACGTCCAGTCCTCACAAATGTGAGATTTTTCACTAAATGTTCAAAACAAATAACCTTATTAGTTTTACAGCACCTAACTTAAATCAACTTTGATTTGTTACAAAGTTCAATCCTTTCCATCCAGAAAGAGATTAATCATATCACCTATCAACCTTGATACAATTTCTTACAATCTACTCAAACTATATTAAACTCTTATAGTTTGAGTTTTACAATAATGATGAGATTGTTTTGATAGAATCTGAGATGTCTCAACTCTTATTTGAGATTCAATTCTTTACAAAGAATTCAATACAAAATAACAGAGTAATGAAAAGTGGTCAAACTGATTCTTCTTTTGAGTAATGAGAGAGTTTCAAGTAAGTGAATGTGAATGCTTTTTTGAAACTTGTTAGCACTTTAACTTATGCATTTTTCCTGAGAATCGGTCTTCCTTTTATAGGTGTTTTAGAGCATTTAATAATGGTCAAAAGAGATGTTGGTAGTGTTTTGTCAGTTTTGACCAAATACCAATTTATGTGAATAAAAATATTTCAACCTTTGAACACTTTTGAATTTTGTTAACTAGGCTGAGTTCTTCGATTTTGATCAGACCTCTTTTGAGTTTGATGATCCTTTGTACTTTACATATGCTTGTTAATGTCTTTGATTTGATTTGGAGTTTTGATTCTGTCAAAACAACTTGGAGAATAATGATGAACTTCTGCAAAATGTTAATGAAAATCAATTTGAACTTCTGCAGAATCTGGAGTCCTAGTCTTTGAACTTTATAGAGATTGATAATCAATTTAGAGGTTCAATCTTGATCATTCTGGACGTCTTCCTGATTAATCTGGATGTCTTGTACATTTCACGATCGTTTATCTTTCTTGACAGTTTAAGCTGAAGAAGGTTCAACTATGTTTGGTCTTACTAATTTGTGATCTTTTCTATTTGTTATTGGAGTAGTTTCTTTGAATCTGATCATCTGAGTTTGTTCTTTGCTAAGTGATGATGATATAGATGTAAAATCCAGAAGCTAAATTTTTTTTTAACTAGTGGAGATATATTGATCTTGGGGTTGTGATAATCAGTTTTGGTCTTAGAGAACATTCTCTATTTTTACATATTTTGTCTCAAATGTTCTCCTTTCTTATATGTTCAGTTTTTATCTTTTATTTTTGATTTCTTTGCTTTGCTTGAGTCATATCTTTGAATTAATTCACTCAAAAATACAAGTTAAATTATCATAACATTTAGAATCATAATTAACATTCTTAATTAACCTTTGTTTATTTTTATCAAAACTTAAATTGAGAGTTTGTCTTAACATGTGCTAGTAATATGTAAGGGTATGGAATGAACTACAAATATTATTTATCAAAAATTGTCCTTATGCTTATTATATACATTGTCTTGCACATAGATTACAACTTTCTTTGGTTACTGCTTCTAGAGAAGTTTATTCCATTCATGATTGCTTTTCACACTTAACTTTTATTATCAATATTGTGTGATCATCTAGTAAGCGTCATGAAAAGTGTCATATTATAGGAGATTTTAGTTTTGTTGAAGATTGGTGAACTTGAAAGTGATAGTGGTCAAAATCATATTTGCAATTTGAAACGAGCTAAAGATACTCGTTGGAGCTCACATTTTTCTTCTATTTGTAGTATGATAAATTTTTATAATCCAACTTGTGCGGTTCTTCAATATTTTATAAGAAATGGAACATGTTATTCTACATGTGGTAATGGTAATGCTGTTGATAAGCTTATGAAATCATTTGAGTTCATATTGATTTTGCACATGATAAGAGATTATGCAAATTACAGATCATCTTTGTCGAGTTTTACAACCGAAATATCAAGAGATACTTCATACAATGCAATTAATCAACAATACAAAAATATTAATTCAAAAAGTTGGGAGATGATGGTTGGGATGATTTTTTGAAAAATATAATATTATTTTGTGAGCATCATGATATTGATTCCCCGAGATTGTAATGTTATTTATATAGAACACAAATGGCGCGCTCGTCATCAACATGATCACATCACAATGGGTCAACAATATAGAGTGAACCTCTTTGTGTTACAACTGATCAACAATTGCAAGAATTGAATCACATATTTTGTGCGCAAACAATGAAGCTTTTGAGTCTGAGCAATAGTTTGATTCCTAAAGATATTTACAAAGCATTTGATATGGATAATATATGTACTCTTGTAAATAAATTTTATCCTTTGAATTTTAATTATCAAGAGAAAATTAATTTGAGATTTCATTGGAACACTTTATTCTTGATGTTGTTAGTTATCCATATTTGAATAACTTGTCGAATGTGTATGAATTGTGTGAAACTCTAAAAAAATAAGAAATATAGATACATATTATTTGATGATCGGCTAATTCGCCTTATCTTAACTCTTTTAGTTTCTATATAGCTACTACAAAAATATCATTTTCAGTAATGAAGATTATCAAGACAAGATTGTGTAACAAGATGGAGGATGAATTTCTTGATGGCAATATGATGATTTCTATTGAAAAATAAATAATTGAAAGCTTCAGTTATGATTCAATTTTCGATGATTTCAAGACTATAGGAGAACAAATGACACAACATTATTTTGATGTAAATTTATCTTTTCACATATTTTATTTTTATTTTCTATTGATGTTATGTTAAATCTTTGATAAAACTATATGACTTTTATAAATTTCAATTATAATATTTTAGTTAATATTTGTCGTTCTCTCCAATATTTTGTGCAAGATCCACCATTGTTGGTTGATGTGCGTATATCTTGTCTCATCTAATTTTGAATTGTTAGTTGAAAAAATCCACATGATTTCTTAATAAGAATAATACGAATAACAAATATATGAAAGAAGATAAAGAAGAAATTAGTGGAAAAAATAAGTGTTAGGTTTAAAGTTAAGAATGAGGATGAATAATAAAATAGTTGACAAGTAGATAAAGGTTTAGTGATTTTTTTGAAAATAAGTTGTTATTGATGTCATTTTAATCTATGTTTACTCATTCACACCCATTTATAGAATGACACATAATCATCTATGTCACTAAATTAATAGAATTTACCGTGAATTTATATAAATCAGTAACTAATTTGTATTTTTTTTTTACTAAATCGAAACAAAAAATAAGAGTGCCATTAACATTTTGGAACTCCGCATAACATGCGATATGAATCCCAAATAATATACATTGAACATATTATCGTATCCAATTTGCCCATGGTCTCCAAGGTAAAAAGACTTGTCGGCGAACCAGCTGCAAGTATGCAATAACGTTGATGTGTATCGCTCGCAAATGACACTTTTTTCTTTCTTCTCATTCTTTTCATTTATTTTTCCTCACTTTACTCTAAAGTGATAGGTGATATATTCATAAAAAATACTTATCAAAATTAAAATATAAAAAGTATACATGTTTTTCTCCACGCGCCAAAACTGCGAGTTCAACTACTAACAGAACTTAACTATAAATAACGTTATCCATTCGTTTGTAGTTCCCATTTCACATTTGCCAGTTACTAATTTCACCACCAAGAAAACAGAGTCTCATCATAACACTATATATATTTATTCTATTCTAATGCGACACCGTCGTATTATCTTTGCTCCGCCGTTCACCACCGCCTTGTTCTCATTCCTCCAACATCACCATGTCGAATCCAAATTCCAGATCATTAAACTGGCACTACACAGAGTTAGATGACAGAGACCTCGAAATAAGAGGCAGAACACTCTTCTTCGTCATCGTACTCTTCTCCATTTTCCTTCTCGTTATTGTTCTCTTCTTCTACACTCGTTGGGTCTGTCGCTACCACACTCACATAACAACCACCACACTCTCCGCCTCAATCCACGCGCCACCGCCTCCGCAACCGCAAGGACTTGACTCTGTTTCGATTAATAAACTTCCCATTATCCTTCACCAAGCTCCGGTTGACCCCGAAAACGGCGCGTGGGAGGACACGGAGTGCTGTATATGTTTAGGAGAGTTTAGAGACGGTGAGAAGCTTAAGGTTTTGCCAGGGTGTGAACACTATTTTCATTGTGAGTGTGTTGATAAGTGGCTAACTCATCAATCTAGTTGTCCACTTTGTAGAACTTCACTCCAAGTTGAAGAATCTTCTTTTCCTAAGATTTTGATTCAGGAACCACCCATTAGAATTGATATTCAATTCTAGCTCCTTTCTCTTCATTGTACAATATTAATAAAAATCACAACTTTTACTAATTTTTATTATTTCTTGTAAATTTGTTTGTTTTTTTTTACAGGAATACATTTTTTATTATTTTTCAAAATTGTTCTGTTTGTGCAAAAACATTAGAGTTTAGACAAGTGCACATGATATTAAGTGATGGAAAAAAAAAATGTAGTTGTCCGAGGAATTGGTTTATATTGGTATAAATTCCCACGTTGGATTGTAGCAATCTGGGTTTGAAGAAAAATACATGTAAAAAAGAAAATGCTGTTAATGAGGACCACTTGTTTGGTAAAAGTCCTGAAAGATGTTGCATTTCTGAGTCAGCTTTGATTGGGTCTACTACTACTTGGATACGTGGTCCTGCTTCTTATGTTATACTACATAGGTGAATATTAAATTATATTTTTTAATAGAAATTTGGGTCCCAAAAAAAGATGAATCAACAACATACTACTGCTTTTTAGGAGCTTGTTTGCTTTGTTGTGACTGGGAAATTGTGGCATGGCATGTTGCCCAATAAGCGTCCTCTCTAATTTTATTTATTTTTGAATGATAATAATAATGATGTAAAGTTACATTATTCCATACTCCACAATTCAAGGTAATAAATTTTATTTTGAATTTGTGTCATCTATTCCAATCATCATTTGAACCATGTCGACAATCAAAATTGATTAAGCTCTTTATCCCTTCTTATCTTCAAAGTGCTACTATTTACGTTGGAAAGCAATTTTACACGCGATGTTGATAATTATGTGCTGCTAGAAATTGAACCAACCAACTTGGATTGTTGTTACTTATATGGAACCAGTAGCATTCATTGCGGAAACTTGGTGTAAACTGAATAATTGATTGATTATTGACAAGAATATGGGTCCCTGCACCACATGATAGTTCCGTGAAGCAAATTGATTATTCATTTGTTCAGCTAGATGTGTATGTTGTTTTACAAAAGAATATTCTTGATTTAAAGTTGAGATTAGACATAGGAAAAAGCATTTGACTTGGGCATATGTGCATTGACTGTAGTCTGTAAATCAAAACTAAGGCATTGTCTTATTTGAATCAATAAAAATTAAACCCTTCCTTTAACTTTATAGGAATAGGAAGAAAAAAAAAAGGTTTATTTATTCTAAGACTCATTTAAAAGGAGTTGCTCGTATCTATTCTTAAAATATCCGGTGACTGTAAAAATCACTACTTATTTATTTGAATTATAAAACATAGATTTTTGAAGTTTTTAATGTTGAAATTTTCATTTTTATTTTTTAACAATATTATTATATATTAATGTCCATACGACACTTGTATATATAATAATGAAAATAGGCTATACCAAATTCCTTTACCCCTCTTATTATAGGTATAGAAGTTACAATTGCATCCTAATGTTTTTTCCTCCCTTTTTTTTCCATCATAGTTGATTAACTTTTGTTAAATAAGAATAATTTGATAAATAAATAAAAACAATTCGATTCGAGTGTGTTAACGTATGTTAATCATTAATTATAATTTTTATATAATTTTTATTTTAAATAAAACGAGTGAATATAATTATAAAAATTGAGCTTATACATTAAAATAATCGAGGTTCTTATGCAGTTATTTTTTTTTTAAAATAAATGTAAATTGCAATGCTATTTCTTATTTTTCTATTGACATACTTGTAATGAAAATAGGCTATACCAAATTCCTTTATCCCTCTTATTATAGGTATAGAAGTAACAATTGCATCGTAATGTTTTTTGCTCTCTTTTTATTTTTTTATTTATCATAGTTTATAAACTTTTGTTAGATTGATAAATAAAAACAACTGTCTTCCGTAAAAAAACGTAAATAGGTGTTTTACTCTTTGAAATTGTAATGGTTGTTCGATTTAGTTTCACAAATATGTTAAATAACAACTTAGTTCCCTAAATAGAGAAATACTAATTAATTTAGTCATTTTTCAAATTTTACATTACACTTTTGAAATTTTTTTGTTTGTTTTGGTGCAACAAAAGAATATTTAATTCAACATCTATGTCTTTTATTAAATTCAATAAATGCTTACTAAAAAAATATTTTGATGGTAGTATTAAATTTATTGATATTATTTAATTTAAAAAATTAAATTATTATTTCATAAATTTGAAATACTAAATTGATTGAATTTCGAAGTCTAAACAAATTATTTACTCAATACTCATCTATAAGAGATCTAGGTGAGGAGTACATTCTTAAATACTATCTTTGATTCTATATATGAAATAAAATTGAATCAACAAAAATATATGTATTTGGTATAAAATATCTTTGAAGGTATATGAAATGCATTGTTATGTTATGTTGGAATGATCTTATATATTACGTATTTTAGTTGTTAAATAAGAATAGTACAATCAAATTGATCATGAGTTTGAGATGTTCTCCATCAATATTTTGAGATCAACACTAATAATAAAGAAAGTCAAAAAACAACATATATATTTAGAAACGAGCGAGAAATTAACCAAACTAAAACCTTCATCTCAATGAACAACCAAACTAATTTCTTCTAAATATAATTAAAGATCAAGAATAATGCAAGCATCAGTCTTTAATTTTATCAATCTATAGAAAAATATTTATTGATGTTCGCTCATATCAATTGTAGGTGCATAATCAATCACAATTATCAATTCAACCGTGTATGTTGACAAATCATATATAAGGTTGAAAAGATATTGAATTTGGAGCAAATCTTTGTAGACCTTTTAATCAAAATACAATACCGATAAAATAAGTTCTTTGACTCTGAGAAATACCACACTTAAACTAAAAAACAAATGTCAGAGAACAACGACAAACAACGTAACATTGCACTTAAATGACGAAATTAAAACTAAAACTATGCAAGAAAATCACTTATCTATGTCCATATATATAATATAAGAAAATTTGATACTCATTGATTATGAAACTACACACAAATTTTGTCTTGCTGATATGTCGTCATCACTTATATATAATTATGTATATAGTGAGAGAGAGACCAAATGAAGTTCACTTTTCGTCTTTGTAAACAAAAGACACACAAATATTATTAGTCATAAATATAAATTGAATTATAACTGATTCATAAAAAATATGGAGCAAATATTTGTTAGTAATAGATATAATGAGACAAATTTTTGTCATTGATACATAAAAAAATCACATGACAAATATTTATCACTAAAAAAAAAAATACAAGACAAATATTTATCACTGACAAATATTTATCACTGACAAATATTAAAGGAATACAAGATTTTACACTGAAGTATAAAAAACACGAGATATGATTAAGTGTTTATCAAATACTTCCCACTCTTTCAATTTCAATTTTGGATTTAATTTGTGTACATTGGCAGAGAAAAATGTATTTCACACTATCAATCAATATCAACTATTAGATCATTAGAAATTTTTTACTTTTATGATAATTACATCAAAAGTCATAACTGTAAATGATTGTGATGTGCTGAAAATATAAAACTTTCTACATTGTTAGTGCATAGTAAAAAAATTCTAAAATATTATTGTAAATAAAATAGGAATCTACATCCTAATAAAGTTGAGTTTAGTAGAAGAGACTAAACTCTTACGATGTGTTAAATTCGGATTCGAATTCTCACTGAAAAATATATTTTTATTATTTAACTATTGTAGTTTCGTACTATATAGAATTGTCATAATTGAAAACAACCGAAATTTTTTAACAACACACACAATTAGTCTTTCAATTGACAGAATTAGATACTTAATTATTAACAATTTGCAGTGATTCATAACTTACAACTTCAGAGTCCAGAAAGATGTTGGGGGTAATGACACATGTTACAACAATTTTAAAATATATTATTTGTAAAAGAAAATGACTAGGGAGATTTTGATTCTATATTTTATGTTTATTAATTGAAGTGAAAAAGAAAGCATAATAGTAAAAAAAAATACCCTTTAATATTTCAAATTTTAATTTGCCCATGTTTAGTAGAAAAAAAAATTTGGCGATAATATTTTTTAATTGTGATAAAGAAAAGATCAAACATAATTAGAGAGGATGCATTTAGAAAACATTGAAAACAGTGTTTGAAATTTTTCAGAATTTTCATTCTATTTTTAAAATGTATTATAAAAACTTCTCTGGTGGGTGTTAATAGTAATCCGATTTTTTGTTTTCTAAAGTCGGGAATACACCGCCTCAAAGTAAGCCCGGCCCACGCAATTATCTAGGGTTTCGGTTTCACTATAAAAACTCCGAAACACACCTTCCTTCACTTCCCAATCTCAGTTAATTCTTCGCAGTTTATCTTCTTCGTTGGGTTTTCGTCTGAACTTCTCTTCCGTTTTCAACAACCATGAGGGCTAAGGTTAGTTCATTTTATAATTTCTCCTTATATTTTACCGTATTGTTTTTTTATTTTGGTCTGATTTATTTAAATGCTTAATTTGTGCAGTGGAAGAAGAAGCGTATGAGGAGGTTGAAGAGGAAGCGCCGAAAGATGAGACAGAGATCCAAGTAGTGTGTTTTCTCCAACACTATCAATTGCTCTTAGTTTTGTTTTCCATTCCGTGTTGTTCTTGTTTTGAAAGATACTTCTTAGTAAGAGAGTGGAATCGGGTTCTCTCTCGCTTTTTGATTTTATGTTTTTTCGCGTTTGTCCTACCTCAAACATTTGGTTTATTATGGAGTTAACTTATTTTAATTTTTGTTTCTTGTGGTTGATTTTTGTTTTAACGTTACGATAATTTTTTATTTTAATACGCTTTTTGTGTTGCATTCGTTATTTGGGATTATGGTTAGGTATTGTTTCATCACTGCTCATGTAAGGTAATTTTGTGGTGTCTCTGAAGTTGATTGCGTTTTTATTGATTAGTGTTATATGCGATCTGCGGTTGGTTTCTGTATACCACGAAATCACTGTCTGGAGTTGTCCTTTAATTCGATGGATTCTTCTCATGATATGTATTTATTATTGGAGTGATTTGGTGTTTGAATCTTCTGATGGTAGACACTAGACACATGATAAGTCACGTATTTGGTACATCTCTTGAGTATTTTTTTGAGGCAAGGATTAGGGTTAGTGATTATCTCTATATCACAAGAGTATTCTATAGGCAATGTTTTGAATTTTATTGTATTAAGGTTTGAATTCCTAGAAAACTTCATCACCGCTTCTTGTTATATATACCTTTAAGAAATATCCTGAAATGATGATTTAATGGTCAATAATATGATCACATATACTTGAATTATTATGGATTCACGTACTGTGATTGTCGTAGCTTAGCAAGTATTCCTCTGGTGCGAAACATTTTAAATAAACAATCTGATAAATGTTTTCATAGTTTAGTCATGGATATTATATTCTCATATTTCTTACCACCAATCGAGTGTCGTTTGTGGTTCATATTTAGGAAACTTAAATATCAATTGTATTGAAAAACGAAATTAAATTCATTATTTTTGGCGGATTAATTTTTTTGGGGTATAATTTTTTTTATTCACGTTAAACTTGTCAAGTATATCACTGTCTGTCTCTTACTACGTATATCATTAAATAACTTAAATAATTGTTATTATTTCTCTCATTCAATCATTTGGGTGCTGAAGTGATGTTTAGTCTCTTGATGATTATGAATTACACTAAACCCGGCTATAAAATAGTTAAGAAAATCCTTACTGAATTGTTTTTCGGTGTACTGTAAGATTATATTTAAATCAAATTGAATATTTTACATACTTAATTGAACTCCTTGATAGATGGTATCTAGAACATTATTTGGTTAACCGCATAAAAACATTATTTAGCAAATCTATTTGTTCTTAATGGAAATTT
Source organism: Cicer arietinum (assembly GCF_000331145.2). Classification (NCBI taxonomy): domain Eukaryota; kingdom Viridiplantae; phylum Streptophyta; class Magnoliopsida; order Fabales; family Fabaceae; genus Cicer; species Cicer arietinum. Next base: position 59,115,199 of record NC_021164.2, on the reverse strand, counting down.
AAATGTAAATATTACATATGGCTGTGCAAAGGGTAGTGTGTTGTTAACTTTCCTCAACAAGAGTTGGACTTTCTTCCCTCATTGAAATTGACTATAACATTATTTAGCAACATCTTGGTATTCGATTGTCTTCAATCCTACATTCTACTGTGTTAGTATAGACAAATATTACTATGTTAGTATATCATGTCATTAGTTTTTCTTTCACCAGAGTTTGTATTTTAGTCTTTTCATCCTTTAACTCCTTTAATCCTTAAGTCAAACCAAGCTATCCAACCCCCAACGTTTCTAAGTTTCTTTGATAACAAGTTATCAACACGATTAGATATCATACAAATGATTAAAAACATTCTTGAAGGTTTAAATCATAAAAGAAATTCTTGAATGTTAAATTTTAAGAATAATTTTTCTTGTTATTAAAACCCTAATTGTATTAATATAATTTTAATCAAGTTACTATGTTTATTCTAGTATTTATTTTTTTATGTCAATTATTTTTATTTTTGCATTTAATTTTCTTGAAAATTTTCTATGGATTTTTATAATTATCATTTTGTTGTTGTTTATTCTTGTTAATTTCTTCTAATTTAACGTTTAAAGCATTCGTAAAGGATTGTTCAAAAAAGGATTTTTCTTAATAGTTGTTTATGAAAATCATATGTGATATAGTTCCTGAACAATTAAAAATTTAGAATTAGAGCATCTATGAAGGATTGATAAAAGAGTGAATTGTTCTTGATAATTGTTGATGAATAGTATTGTGATATAATTCTTGAATAACTAATTTTCAAGCATCCTTGTAGAATTGTACAAAATATGTCATTTTCTTGATCATAGTTGGGAATTTTAATATAATTTTTGACGAACTAATAGTTTAATATCAAACGTTCTTATAGGATTGCAAAATGTGTGATTTTGATGGTCTTCGTTTTAGAAGATTTGTTGTTGAGTTTATAAAGAACTACACATTTAAATAATAATTGAAATATATAAGATTTCTTTGATCTTAATATAGATTTAAATGAAATAAAATAAGAGGAAATGCATATAGTTTTATGCTCACAAAGTAGCAAAATTAAGAAAGACTTTCAAGAATATTTTGAGAGATTGATCATAGATTGTCATTGAACATACGAAAAATTATTGAACAAATATATGAAAGATCACATGATAGTTTATATAACCAATGTTATGGTTAAGATAATTGGTATGCTAAAGATTACCATTGATGTGGTGTTGATGAATTATAAGTGAAGGTGATAAAATTACAATTGTGTGTTATTGATATATTATAAGTGAATGTATAAAACCTCATTTAGTATGATTTGTGGTATGGTCTCTTCTACAGTGGCATCAAAAGTAATATAAATTAAGGAGATATTAGTGATATGATAAATTTTCTCTTTTTAGGTTACCTCAATATTTTAACTTGTACGAAATAATAATAAACATATAAATACGTGAGATTAAATTAAGATAAATATAAATACATCTCTTAAATTTTATTTGTGAGTTATGTATAGTGGTATATTTTTAAAGTCTTCAATATTTAATTAACTTAAATTTTTTATAAAAGTTATTTATGATTGATTATATGTAATATATATTTGAACATATCTATATTTTTGATATATAAGTGTTGGTAAATAACTTTTATAAAACTCATGTACATTTTGTTTTAATGGCAAACTGCTTCATCTATATATATTTTGCAGTCGATATAATTCAGATTGTTTTATTTTTTTTTTTATTTTGAAACAATAGCAGCAGAAGATTGTTTTATTAAAGAAAATAAAATAAAATTCATAGGAATGAGACATGCAATGGACGACAGTCCCCACATATTTTTTTTTTTGAACAAAAGTTTCAGTTCAAATTAACATAACATTAGCCACAAAGTCTCAGTTCCAATGATTACAGCATTAGCTACAATTCTTAAATAGTTTTTTTTTTATAAAAAAAAAAAAGAAAAAGGAATAGATGCATAGCTTAAAAGAGAAAAAGAAGAATATATTGTAGGTTAAAAGAGAGAAGTTAAGTTTTCTAATCTAGACACCGTCTTGTTTCTCTATACCCGAGATGACACAAACGTAAGAGAAATTGAAATAACCTTAATCACCGTCTTGTTTCAAATTTGAAATAACCTCGATCAAATTTGAAATAACTAAGACAAAATTTTCTAATCTAGACACAGTCTTGTTTCAAATTTGAAGTAACCTTGATCACTCCATTTGTCTCCATGACAGAATTCTTCAGCAACCGATGCTTCTTCAATTTGTTATTTTCTATTTGTTGTCCGTATCCCACAATAATCACTCCATTTTGGTCAACATTGAAATCTGTTGCATTTATAGGACACCTTCTTGTTTCTCTATGCCCGAGATGATCCAAGCGCGCTCAACTAAGAGAAATTGAAATAACCTTCAATTTGTTATTTTCTATTTGCTGTCCGTATCCCACAATAATCACTCCATGTCTTTATTCTTGGTCAACATTAAAATCTGTTGACCAGAGTATATACCATCCTATAATTACAGTGAATGTTAATTGGATCAATGTTGAAATTTTCAAATAAAAATCTTAATTTAATATTTCTAATCTTAATTAATGAAACTAAAAAAATTAGTATTTTTTGAATAAAAATACATAAAAACAAGTTACAATAACAATCCTCAATTAGTGAACAATGATGAATTAAACAACTTACTCCTAGTGCCTTGACTTCTAATAGGATTTAGGTGATCAGTCTTTCTCCAAATATCTCCCTACATTCATAAAGAATAGAGAGGTAAAAATAGAAAATATTGTATTTCAACATTTCAAATTATATGTTATCAAATGATCAATTCTCATGTAGAAAATAATTTAATTTATTTATGGACAATATATTATTTCAATTCTTATTTCTTCAAAAGGAATATATATATATATTATATTAATAAATTAAAGGATGCAACATGTTTTTTTTTCTATCCAATTTTGAATTTTTGTCTATTAAACTACTCTATTTTCAAAACTATATATCAAAATATCATTTTTTTTTGTTTAGTTACAAATTGTTTTTGCAAATGACGACTTATTTTATCCTTGTTATATTATTTTCTAAAATATATCTCTTAAAATTTATATTTTAAAATGTAATCAGACCCATGCAATTATGTGTAAAAAAATGAAATGCATACACATTAGTTCTGTTAAGAATATTCTAAAAGTGTGTTTTATTTATTATGTTTTTCTATCATTATTTCATAATCTATATCTTTATCCGCTAATAGAGTCTTCTAATGCATACAAAATAAATAGATTTTTTTTTATATGAATCTTCTAACGGTGTTAAATATTTTGTTGTTTATCCATACCATTCTTGTTTTATTTTTCATTGACAAGTTTAATATAAAGTCATTTAAATGATTTATTGATATTCAAACAAAATTAGTTTTTGGCAAAAAGCAGCAAATTTTTTCGGTACATCAAAGATAGGTACAAAACTTATATATGATACCACCAATGATAACAATAAAAAAAATGTTAATGTAGTGTAAATTATTGATAAGATAAAATTGAGGTAAAATAATTACACATGTGTTTGATATGTTGTTCTTTTTTCTTTGATGTTTACTAATAAAGTTTTGTTAGGTGTTTAGTTAATGCATGTTTCCGATATATTTTTAATCTTATTGTTTTTAATAGCAAATGCATGTTATCTAGATCAGATTAGTTAGTATCTTAAGTTGGCATATAAATGTGCATTTAGGTTTGAATCATATACATCCATGATAATAAACTTAAACAAAAATATGAGAAAAAAGATGTACCTTAACAACGATTTGCGAGTCAGTTTGAATAAGATTATTGTAAATATCTTGCAGAAATAAATCCGACGTGTGCTTTCTATTAGATTGATATATATTTATCCACCACCTTTGTATGTAATGTCTCAAAATACCATACACTCTTTTCTTTTTTAACGGCGAGCAAGTTGAAAAATACATGAAAGGTGAGGTGAGAAGGAGAGAATGTGTTTGTGTTTATGTAGAAAAATACATGAAAGGTGAGGTGAAAAGGAGAGAATGTGTTTGTGTTTATGGTTTCATTTCTAATTTTTTCATTTTATGTTTAATGGATGTTGGAAAAACAAGAGATGTTGTATGTGAGATTTTAAGGGAGTTAATTTTCATGAGTGGAAGTGTGGTAGAAAAAAATGAAATTACAAAGATCTAATGATAAAGAGATTTAATCTGAACCATTGAATATAATTTATCAACGGTTGTGAATGTTGTATTCATGATCCTTATGACTTAGTTTGAACCAATCAAATTATTCTATTATAGATCTAATCTTGTCCTTTGAATATAATTCATTGATGGTTGTGGATTCATGATCCATGTGAATTGGTTTGGACCAATATATTTATTCTATTAAAGATTTAATTTTGTTCTTTCAATATAATTCATCAATGGTTGTGGATTCATGATCTTTGTGACTTAATTTGGACCAATCAAACTATTCTATTTAAAGATTTAATCTTGTCCTTTCAATATAATTTATCAATGCTTGTGGATTCATGATCCTTGTGATTTGGTTTGAACCAATCAAATTATTCTATTAAAGATTTAATTTTGT
>NC_021164.2:59087933-59110295 GCF_000331145.2 Cicer arietinum | reverse complement strand
TTTTTTATTTTATAAGACAAATTAATACTACTAGTACTAATATTAATAAATATATTTTAAGAACAATAATAAATATATTTAATAATTTAAAATATAAATTACATTTAAAAATACATTCTTTTTATTTTTATTTTTTTATCATTATGGAGTATATAGCTAAGAATAGAGAGTTCCTTATAATAACTTTCTCACAAAAAGATGAATCAACACTACTAGTTAAGAATAGAAAATATATATATATATATATTTTTATCATTACGATGGTTACTTTTCTTGTACAAAACAAAGTTTTCTTTTTTTGAAAATGATGAAGTTTAAAGATGAAAATGAGAGTAAAAAGATTGAAAGTAATATTTAAAGAAAGATGATATAGGAACATCTACATATTTATTATTTATTTTTATATTGAATTAATAAATTAATTCTTCTGTTTTTATTAATATATTTATTATTTATTTTTATATTGAGTTAACAAATTAATTCCTCTGTTTCAATTTATAAGACTCTTTTTAATTTTTATTTTATTTTGTGTTTTGCCTTTTAGTATAGGACTCTTTACAAAATAATTACACATGTGTTTGATATGTTGTTCTTTTTCCTTTGATGTTTACTAATAAAGTTTTGTTAGGTGTTTAGTTAACAGATTAAGTTCAGATTAATTTACATTTTATATAATTAAGTAAAAAAATGAATTTTTGTGACAATCAATTAAGTTCTATGTATTAATTTACAAAATAATTTTTTATATTTTACTTTATCTTACAATTTCTCTTAGTTTTTCTTATAGACCCTCACTTAAAAAAATCAAAATAAATAATAAAGTCAATGTCATTGTTTCAAACGATAACATTTTGTTTTAATGGCATACTGCTTCATCCATATATATTTTGCAGTCGATATAATTCAGATTGTTTTATTTTTTTTTTATTTTGAAACAATAGCAGCAGCAGATTGTTTTATTAAAGAAAATAAAATAAAATTCATAGAAATGAGACCTGTAATGGACGACAGTCCCCACATATTTTTTTTTTGAACAAAAGTTTCAGTTCAAATTAACATAGCATTAGCCACAAAGTTTCAGTTCCAATTATTACAGCATTAGCTACAAAAAAAAAAAGACGAATAGATGCATAACTTAAAAAAGAAAAAGAAGAATATATGCTAGGTTAAAAGAGAGAAGTTAAGTTTTCTAATCTAGACACCCTCTTGTTTCTCTATGCCCGAGATGATCCAAACTCACTCAACTAAGAGAAATTGAAATAACCTTGCTCACCGTCTTGTTTCAAATTTGAAATAACCTTGATCAAATTTGAAATAAATAAGAGAAAATTTTCTAATCTAGACACCGTCTTGTTTCAAATTTGAAGTAACATTGATCACCCCATTTGTCTCCATGAGAATTCCTCAGTTATTTTCTATTTGTTGTCCGTATCCCACAATAATCACTCCATGTCTTTGTTCTTGATCAACATTAAAATCTGTTGACCAGAGTATATACCATCCTATAATTACAGTGAAATTAAATTAACTAATCCTTAAATTGATATATTAATAACTAAATTCATTCAAAAACTTTGACTTACCCCTCCAATTTATCCATATCTGGTAACCGCCAATTCTAATCACTTGTGTAAGAGTTTGTTTTTTTCTTTGACCGATATCCTCTAAATATATAGGTGCATAAAAAACAAAATCAAAATAAGATGTATAATAAAAAAGATTTAGCATATGAGAAAAACAAAATCAATATAAAGTGGATAATAAAAAAGGTAAATAATGAGAAAGAAAACAAACTTACCATTGTCCGCGTAGCTGGCATAAATGTTGCCACATATGGACATTCTAATAAACAACCATTCTCCTTCACCCAGACAATTGTGTCAGACACATAACGTCCTGATCTTCTTCATCAGATTTTATTAAATAATTAAATATATCCTGCGAGACAATATAATCCGACGTTCATTTTTTATATGGTATAATACCTCTAGCCCAGAGCATATTGCAAAAGCAAAACAACAATCTACAGAGTTTAAATATATATATATATATATATATGGAGTTGTTAATATATATAAATCTAACAATAGTAATAGTAAGTGTATATTAATCACCTACACACATTTTTTTATATTTGAAATACACTTATTTAAAACAGTTTTAAATAAATGACAATTTTAAATAAAGGATAACGTTATCAATTTTATTTTAAGTTAAACAAAATATCACAAATCCATTTTCTTAATTTCTACTATTTGATTCTAATAATGTTTAATAGTTGATGAGTGCTATTAACTAAAGTCAGTGTTACCAAAACATTCTCTTGAACCATGCAAAAATAATTTTATAAAAAATATTATATCAATTCTCAATCATATATATGATTAAGATATACTTTGAAACAATAATAAAATATCAAGATAAAACTAACTTAAAAATAATATTAATGAGAAGTTGAAATGTAAAAAAAAAAAAAAAAACTATAAGTCACACAATGAGCATGTGGAAATGTTAACCTAAAACGTTAAAGGAGGAAATTAAAAAAAATCAGAAAAGTGGTTGCTCTAAAAATAGGAGAGAAAATTATAAATTTACGCTCATGCATAAACATTATTTAAAATTTTCTAGAAAGAATAAAACATCAATTTTTTTTTTCTTCTTAACTTTAGCGATAAGATGAAAGTCCCAAAAGTTCAAGGAATAAATTCTTTATACAATGAAAAAAGAAATTGGGTCAATGTTAATGTTGAAATTTTCAAATAAAAATCTTAATTTAATATTTCTAATCTTAATTAATGAAACTAAAAAAATTAGTATTTTTTGAATAAAAATACATAAAAACAAGTTACAATAACAATCCTCAATTAGTGAACAATGATGAATTAAACAACTTACTCCTAGTGCCTTGACTTCTAATAGGATTTAGGTGATCAGTCTTTCTCCAATCATACGTAGTCATATCTCCCTACATTCATAAAGAATAGAGAGGTAAAAATAGAAAATAATGTATTTCAACATTTCAAATTATATGTTATCAAATGATCAATTCTCATGTAGAAAATAATTTAATTTATTTATGGACAATATATTATTTCAATTCTTATTTCTTCAAAAAGAATATCTATATATATATATATATATATATATATATATATTATATCAATAAATTAAAGGATGCAACATGTTTTTTTTTCTATCCAATTTTGAATTTTTATCTATTAAACTACTCTATTTTATAAACTATATATCAAAATATCATTTTTTTTTTGTTTAGTTACAAATTGTTTTTGCAAATGACGACTTATTATATCCTTGTTATATTATTTTCTAAAATATATCTCTTAAAATTTATATTTTAAAATGTAATCAGACCCATGCAATTATGTGTAAAAAAATGAAATGCATACACATTAGTTCTGTTAAGAATATTCTAAAAGTGTGTTTTATTTATTATGTTTTTCTATTATTATTCCATAATCTATATCTTTATCCGCTAATAGAGTCTTCTAATGCATACAAAATAAATCGATTTTTTTATATGAATCTTCTAACGGTGTTAAATATTTTGTTGTTTATCCATACCATTCTTGTTTTATTTTTCATTGACAAGTTTAATATAAAGTCATTTAAATGATTTATTGATATTCAAACAAAATTAGTTTTTGGCAAAAAGCAGCAAATTTTTTCGGTACATCAAAGATAGGTACAAAACTTATATATGATACCACCAATGATAACAATAAAAAAAATGTTAATGTAGTGTAAATTATTAATAAAAATAAAAATTATGATATATTGTGTTAAATTATTAATAAAAAACAGTCGATATATTTTTTTGCTATTAATTGCATGTTTGTCTTCTATTGTCCCTTAAACTTATTTTTTCTACACTCAAGTACTTTAATCTATCCCTAACTCTAATTGGTTTTGCTTGCTGCTATAATTAATTTTGATAAAATTAATTTTAATAGAAATGAGTTGAATGCAACTTGATCTATGTTTGGAAACATCAAGGTAAAAGTGACTCTTAACACATTTATTTGTTTCGGATATTATTTTAATCAAAATTGCTTTTCAACGATTAATTACCAAACTACACATAATAATTAAGTACTTACATGAGATTATACTTACTGTTAATTCATTTTATTTTGTTTTATATGTATTTCAGTTTGATTTTAATATGTTAATTATTATTTATTAATATTATTTTAAAACATAAATATATAATTTTATGTAGCTAAGTCCATGTAGGGTTAGTATAAATATTTTATTAGAATGTGTTCAAACACCAGTTAAGTATAAGAGTTTAATGATTGTTGGATTGTGTGATAAAAACCATGCGTTCGGTGAGTGGTGTTTTATTTACTTTTTATTTTTATTTTTTATATCTTTTAACTACTCTATAGTTTTTTAGATAAATTATTGAGTTTAATAGATTTGTAATTTTAATGGAAAATAATTTTGTATTGACATCTAAATAGATTTATTCATTTTATTATGTTTAAATAGAAAAATGAGATAAAGTGATATAATGTAGTGAAATATATAAATTTTAATGAATAAAATTATTTTATATTAATAAAATTATTTTCCTCTCTTACTTATTTTCAAAACTTTTTGTTATTGATAAGATAAAATTGAGGTAAAATAATTATACATGTGTTTGATATGTTGTTCTTTTTCCTTTGATGTTTACTAATAAAGTTTTGTTAGGTGTTTAGTTAATGTATGTTTCCGATATATTTTTAATCTTATTGTTTCTAATAGCAAATGCATGTTATCTAGATCAGATTAGTTAGTATCTTAAGTTGGCATATAAATGTGCATTTAGGTTTGAATCATATACATCCATGATAATAAACTTAAACAAAAATATGAGAAAAAAGATGTACCTTAACAACGATTTACGAGTCAGTTTGAATAAGATTATTGTAAATATCTTGCAGAAATAAATCTGACGTGTGCTTTCTATTAGATTGATATATATTTATCCACCACCTTTGTATGTAATGTCTCAAAATACCGTACACTCTTTTCTTTTTTAACGGTGAGCAAGTTGAAAAATACATGAAAGATGAGGTGAGAAGGAGAGAATGTGTTTGTGTTTATGTAGAAAAATACATGAAAGGTGAGGTGAAAAGGAGAGAATGTGTTTGTGTTTATGGTTTCATTTCTAAGTTTTTCATTTTATGTGTAATGGATGTTGGAAAAACAAGAGATGTTGTATGTGAGATTTTAAGGGAGTTAATTTTCATGAGTGAAAGTGTGGTAGAAAAAAATGAAATCACAAAGATCTAATGATAAAGAGATTTAATCTGAACCATTGAATATAATTTATCAACGGTTGTGAATATTGTATTCATGATCCTTAGGACTTAGTTTGAACCAATCAAATTATTCTATTATAGATCTAATCTTGTCCTTTGAATATAATTCATCGATGGTTGTGGATTCATGATCCATGTGAATTGGTTTGGACCAATATATTTATTCTATTAAAGATTTAATTTTGTTCTTTCAATATAATTCATCAATGGTTGTGGATTCATGATCTTTGTGACTTAATTTGGACCAATCAAACTATTCTATTTAAAGATTTAATCTTGTCCTTTCAATATAATTTATCAATGCTTGTGGATTCATGATCCTTGTGATTTGGTTTGAACCAATCAAATTATTCTATTAAAGATTTAATTTTGTCCTTTCAATATGATTCATCAATAGTTATGGGTAGTTCATCACAAATCCTTGTGATTTGGTTTGAATCAATTAAATTGTTCTATTAAAGATACAATCTTGTTTTCTTACATGAGGATTTTTTTTTACTATCTTGTGTGTATATGTGTTTGGTTAAAATTTTTTATTTTATAAGACAAATTAATACTACTAGTACTAATATTAATAAATATATTTTAAGATTAATAATAAATATATTTAATAATTTAAAATATAAATTACATTTAAAAATACATTCTTTTTATTTTTATTTTTTATCATTATGGAGTATATAGCTAAGAATAGAGAGATCCATATAATAACTTTCTCACAAAAAATGAATCAACACTACTAGTTAAGAATAGAAAATATATATATATATTTTTATCATTACGATGGTTACTTTTCTTGTACAAGACAAAGTTTTCTTTTTTTGAAAATGATGAAGTTTAAAGATGAAAATGAGAGTAAAAAGATTGAAAGTAATATTTAAAGAAAGATGATATAGGAATAAAGTGACAAACATCTACATATTTATTATTTATTTTTATATTGAATTAATAAATTAATTCCTCTGTTTTTATTAATATATTTAAAATTTATTTTTATATTGAGTTAACAAATTAATTCTTCTGTTTTAATTTATAAGACTCTTTTTAATTTTTATTTTATTTATTGTTTTGCCTTTTAGTATAGGACTCTTTACAAAATAATTAAAGATTGTAGACAAAGAAATATTTGTGATAAATGATATAAAATATCACGAACCAAAATCTATTAAAGATTATAGACAAAGAAATATTTGAAGAATATAAAGAAGTCATTGAAGTGAGATTAAGCTCTCTTTATAAAACGAAAGATTTTTGGACTTAAAGTCCACACATTTAAAGTTGTGAAATTAATTAGATATGCTTAGTTTTTCGCACGAGAAAAGAACAAGAATAGAAATGATTGTTGTATATTCTTAGTGAATATTATTAAATAAGGGATATGAGAATGACATCTATTGTCCATTTTTAAGAAAATATTTTAAAATTAATTTGATATAAATAATATCAAATGTCCTAAAGAGCTTTTGAAATCAATTTGATTAAAGAAAAAGTTTGAGTTGCAATATGTAGAAAAGAGAAAAGATTTGTTTTGACATTACAAACTGACATTTGAAGAATAGTATTTGAGTAAATCATGAAACTTATATAGTAAAAGTATCAATATGGGTTATATATGGACAAATGACATTTGTTGTGTCCTCCAATGGTTCTAACGTAACTAAACATGAATAAAAATTGATTTTAGAACTTGAGAAAAGATGAAGAATTAATTGGTCATGAAGTGCCATATTTTTTGTTAAATTTGGAGTCAATATGAAATCTTGCTAATTGTACATATATTATTTGTTTTCAACTTATTAACAATATACAACTTTTTACCACATGAAGGCATTGTAACGTATTCAAGCATACACTTTGCCATCTTAGATATGCAAGTTATTTGTCTAATTCTCATAATGAAATTTTATCCTTACATGAGACAAGTCAAGAATTCGATTTCATTGATTTTACACATACAAGAAAATTGTGGTTTTTCTTCTAAAAATGAGTTATTACCACAATTCAATTTGAAGATAATATTGCATGCACAACTAATTTTGAGAAAAGTATAATAAAAGAGATATAATAAATTTTTCTATAAAATCACCCCAAGTGAAGCTTTTGAGCAATTATTAGCAAAAATTAATTGTCCTTTCCCATCTTAGATATAATTGCATCCACGAAAGAGAGAAATAAATGTATTATACATTCTTTTTTTCCTTCACCATAATTTTGTACCATGAATTTTCCTAATAGGGTTTTTAACGAGGTAGTTATCGCAAAAAGGATGTTGCACTTTTTTTTCTTCAGTTATTTTTTTTTTTCAATTGTATTTTTCTCAGTAAAGTTTTAATGAGACATATCTTTAATGAACATCTAAGGAGGAGTGTTATGAATATTTTATAAATGTACATATTCTCAACCTTTCCACCTTCACACGAATTCATAAATATAAATCTTATTCATTGATATTAGTGGAATGTTAACTACAAATTATGTAAGATGATTTATATACAAGTAAATTATTGAATTTGTATCCTATAAATAAGACTCTTGTAACATTATGAAATACATCTTAATAAATAAGACTCTTGTAACATTATAAAATACATCTTAAAAAATCTAATACTAATATCATATTGTTCTCTCTTTATTATATATTTGTTTTTAAAGAATAAAGTGACCATAACCGGTCAACCATTTTTGTCCTTTTGCAAGTGAATATAAATTGATTAATTGCCCGTAAACATTAATTGACCACTGTTCTAGCTTTTGTCCCACCTAATTTTATTTTATTTTCATATAAAAATTACCAAAATAACCTTAAAAATAAAATAATTAAAAAAATATTTAAATAGTTGATTTAATTAATCTAAATTTTAAAATAAATGAAATGAAAGAAGAAATAAAATTTTGAAAACGTATTAACAAAGGAATGACTCTGATATGAAGTCATCCCTTTCGTAAAATATAAAGACATGATAGTTAATTTGTGAAGGAAACCGCCATACACATTCATTTAATCAAATTAATCTTTTTTATAAAGTATGTTTTACAACATTAATCTAATCAAATTAGTTCACCAAATGTAATCTATTTGACAATTTTTATAAAAAGTCTAAAATAAGATTTTAGTCATTGTAATCACCGCGATAAATAATAATTATAAGTGATATTTGAATTAACAAAATTATTTATATATATTATGGTGGTATAACCCTAAACCAAATACGAAGAGGACGGACCTTTCTCTTAAAATAATAAGGAACAAATTCTGTCAGATAGTAAAAATTCTAACAAGAACTATATTATAAAAATATCTTGTTTTAAATTTTAAATAATATTTAAATCTAAACATAAATTTATAAATCTACAAAACATATTTATATATATTACTCTAAATGACTACAACAATTAAGTATGTGTCAGCCGGATTTGGGTGTGATTTTCTAACTCACCACTTTGAATGGTGTTAAATAATGGTAAGGACTAATTTGATGGATAAAAAATACACATTCACCAATAATTATTTTTTTGTTCCCTTACTTTTGGAAACTAATGCAAAACTGCCTCACTTTCATTAACTAAAGTAGCTCTTTCCTCAACTAAATACCTCTTAATAAGTGATTCACTATTTTGCTTATCAAATAATCTAGTCGATTAATTGAGATCTGAATTAATTCTCCTGGCTACTTTTCCATTTAGAAGCAGTAAGTGATCACACACCTAATTTCTCTACTTTTTGCATATGCTTTAGTTTGCTTTCAATTTCGCACTTTAACTTTCCTTTTGCCTTAATTGGTGATACAAAATCAAAATTTCAGCTCCCTAATAGACAAACTATATATCTGAAAGGTATATAATATCATAAATATTGAAAAATGAAGCAAAGAATTGCCCCAACAAAAATAAATAATCCTCCTAATTAAAAAAAAAAAAGTGGTGAAGAGAAAATGATTTTTTGCATGAAATAAATTACTATATGAAATGAGAAGGCAAAAAGAACCTCTGCCTCTTACTTCTTGTAGGACAATTAGAACTGATTGATGATGATGAAGCAATTTTGGAGACAGCTGATTTAAGAGACTGTTTAAGAGTATTAATGCAAACATTTTCTTCACTATCTTTAGAACAAAGAACCAATATGCTTTTGATCCTTCCACCAACACTTGCTATGTCAGCTTTAACTGCTGTGAGTCTCAAACCTTTGAGGACTTGGATTAGTTCAGTGAACAGTTCCGGTCGATCGTCGCAACAAACTGAAGCTTTGATGACTATATTATTATTGTCTTTGAATTTGTTCATTTTGTTAGTGCATATTTCATCTTCAACATGGTTGTAGTCAATTGATACTTCATCTATTTCAGTTGGAACTGTGATGACTCTGCTAATATCCATTGCTTTTCTCTTTAGATCTTTTACATGATCTATTACACTTCCTAGTAAAGCTGCCTTGTCCATCTGCAAGTACACAAATCCTAATGTTCAGCAAAATATTAATTTGAATAAACACTTTAATTAAAGTTTATAACATAATAACTGACCGTTTGTCTATCTGTCTGTCTATCTATATCTCATATCTTACAACTTTTTATGTCAAGATATAAATTCAAATACACAAATTCAAAAAAGTCTGAAATTAATGTTGCATTGCAGTTAGATACTACTAGTGGAATTGTAATTCCGGTTGCATAAACATAAAAAGTCTCGATGGCTACATTTTCTAAAAAATTGATATTATGTGTTTATTGTAAGGGCCTGTTTGGAAACTGTTGTTTTTACAGTGACACTTTACATTTTTTAGCTTTGAGAATATCACAGTCCAAACATAGCATAACAAATTGGATGGATCCGCGTTGATCATCCCAGAAACGCACAATAAACATTCAATTACATATTGTAACTTCCCCGGTAAAATCAATTTGTACGTGGTTCCAAACATAGCCTAAGTTTCAATCTATATTCTTTCCATTAACCATCTTTTGACAAACCAAAAAAATGATCCGAAATTGTTCATACATAAAGGTAGAATTGAAAATGTAATAAGTAGAGAATAAAATACTAACCTTATCAGACTTAGGAATAAGTTTTCTAAGATTAGC
The DNA here is from genome assembly GCF_000331145.2 of Cicer arietinum. NCBI lineage: Eukaryota > Viridiplantae > Streptophyta > Magnoliopsida > Fabales > Fabaceae > Cicer > Cicer arietinum. The sequence continues at coordinate 59,099,884 of NC_021164.2, read as the reverse complement.
AAGTTGAGTATTAATTCTGTCTCTACGTCTTTTCTCAGCTTGACTGTGACTCTTGGAAGCAGTTGCTGCTCTATCTTCAGCAGTCCCTTCAATAGGTAAATTCCATGAATGAATTAACTCATCATATTGAAAAGATGCAGAGGATGAGTCAGAGATATTATTATTATTATTATTATTATTATTATTATGAGGTACACTCACAGTCACAGGAGGAAGAGGAAACTTTGTGCTCAAATGTTGCCACTCACAAGAATCATAGTAATTTTCCATACTCTCACAACAATTTATTTTCTAAAGTTTCTTTGTTCAATGCTTTTTATTATCTTTCTATCCTAAGCTACTGTTTGATGCACTAATAATGAGTGTCCTTTTTCTTATCTTGATGGTGATTGGTGTGATCACCATTTACCTTTAATTAGTCAATATGAAAATCAATTTTGGCCTTATCTTTCTGTCATTTCACTCAGATTTTTTTTTTCCTTTCTAATAAATCTAACGAACTTAATTGGACTTTATATAGAGTGGAGATAAAGCGCAAAACAACAACAATGAGGTGGCTTCTCCTCATAATAAACTTAGTGACCGTTAGATTAATCTAATATAATAATAATGTCGCAATTATTAATATTGGGTTCAACTCAATTAAAATGTTGTACAAGATCCAACTTTTTCCACTGCAAAATAAGTCATTGGTGACAATAGTTAGATACATTCAGATTTTAATAAATGGCATCCGTTCAAAAAATACTAAATCATGTCAACCTTTTTTAGTTGTTGAGGAGAACTTTGAATGGAAATAAACAAAAATGTATTTATTTATTCAATTAATAAAAGTTTAATTTTTTATTGTTTTTTTTATGATTTTAATTTTTATGTATTAATTACGTAACCATATATATATATATACATATATGATTTTTAAAATAGTTAAAACAATATTTTGTTTACTGATTTGATATTTTTGATAGTTCAAAAAATATTTATATTATTAATGGATATAAATTAAATTATTATTTTTATTTTTTTATTGAAAAAATTATATGATTGACACTTATGAAAATATACTTGTACTTTTATAAAAATAAAATAAAATAATTATAGTTTACAATTTTTTTATTTAGCAATAAATTAGTTATTTTTTTATGACCAAGACTGAAGTAATATATAATATAAGACTTCAGGAAGCACTAGTATAACTTTTAGAATCGTTTGGCCTAGCATTTAGTTGATATAGTGGATAATGATCAGTGACACAATGCTTTATTCCTATGTGACCTCGAAGTGTTTACCTATTCCAATAATGGTAACTTTTATAACCAATTATTCTCTCTTGGCGTCTTGCTTCAATAGTGTTATTATTATTATTTTATTTATTTAAAAAGTGTTACTTTTTAAACCTTTGTCATATAGTAACAATTTGTATTAATTAATTTTCATGTAAAATTAATCATGAAATTCTGAAGTTGATTTAGTCTAAGAGAAGAGATTAAACTCTTATAATAAAGTGAATTTAGATTTAAATATTGATTAAAAGAGATATATTGATTTAAATATTGATTTAAAAATATTTAATAATATAAATTAATGATAAATTCTGAACTTGTATTTTTTTTTAACTCAGTAACTATTATTATAAAAGAAAAGACACCCTTTTAATATTTATTAGATAGATTAGATTAGATTGCTTAATTATTTGAAAAAGTAAAAAAGTTAGCACCTAAGCTTACTTGAAAGTGGTAGGCTTGTGGTGGTGGATCTCATCCATTCAAGAAGATACTTTTAAGATTTTCCACATTGAATCATATCAATTAGGTGGAATCAAGCTTTCACTTATATGGACCTATACAATTATTCCAACCGAAGTTTTAGTCTCTTCCATGATCATCAAATTGAAACGAATTTTTTTTTTACCACAAAGTAAAAAATAGAATCTCCAAGATATACTCATGAAAATTGTTCAAACACAAGATATTACCACATTAGTAAAAAAAATAAAAATTGCCCTATAAGTTGAAGACACTAAGAGGACCCATTTTACCTATTTCTTGGTTTGTGGTTTTAATTAATTAAGTGGACTAGTCAAAGTGCACACATAATTCCAAGACAAGGTTTGGTTTTTTTGCTTCATGTATCTTGATAGAAAGGTGAGAAGTTCAAAGCATGAGATTCATTAAAAGAGTCCATTTTTTGTACTCTTTGATGTCCCTTTGCTTAGTCTGTTTCCAGCACAAGCTAGAAAACAAAAAAGCCTCAATTACATTATGGGCTTAGACACAATGTAGGGCCCAATATTCACTTACAATTGCAACTCATAAATAAATATAAATAATTAACGAGTGCACCTTAAGGAGTGACATGACTACTGATCAACCCAATCAACTTCTTATCTATCAACAAATTGTGTGGTTTCTTATGATCTGGTATTTTCTTTTTCATCCTTATTTTCCATCTTTTGGGTCCCATAATCTTATAAAATATCTATACTAGATTTTATGTTGTGCACAAATACACAACGTCGGCGAGTGAAGTGCACGATTAAAATGTGGTTAACCAACCAATAAGATGAAGTGTCACGTCTTTTAAAATTCAACAAACTATTAAAATTTGAGTTTCAAATCGTGAGCAAATTCCTTCAAACTGAATCACTTCACCTAAATTTTTTCAACATTCTCATTTATTTTCCTCATCAAAATTTGAAATCCTTAAATTTAAGAGTCTACAAATCCTAAAATACAATTTCTTCTTTTTTAGTATGTTTATTTTCTCTTTTCCAAAATCTTTATTGACTAATTTGTAAATTTTGAAAAATAATTGATGGTGAAACTCTCTTTACAAAAGATAAACAAAACATAACAACAACAAAATTCATCAACAATTTTAACGAATATAAGTACACATATACTAAAAAATGACACAAAAACTAAAGTAAAGATACATGTCAGAAATTTATTATTTATTAATTTTATCATTTATTCAAAGTACGAAGTTTTACTGTTACTCTTATAATTGATGAAGATTTTACATGATCCACAACAATTGAGGATACATGTACAGGAATAATATGAATTGATATGGATAAAAATTAATAGGACTCATTTTTTGTCTTTGAGTTGTAAATTTTAGGAATATTTTTTGTCTTTGAGTTGTAAATTTTAGGAATCATTTTGGCTGAGTTGTAAATTTCATGGTTGATTTTGCCCAACAGTTGTAAATTTCAATAGTAATGTTAGAAATTATAAGCATAAGATATCAAAATGTTCTATGTAATGTGACTTTTACAATGACATGATTTAATTTGAGAAAACCTTTTACTAAGTCGTAAATTTAAGGTTTCAAATAACTGAATTTCGAATCACAATTTAGTAGTTTACTTTTTAAAATTTTAATTTGTCAGGAAATTGTGTTATATTCGTATGAAATGAATATTTAAATAGGTAAGAATTTTCTTTTGGACAAAAAGTAGCTAAGGTTGGAAGCCACTGTTTTGAATGAGACAAAAAGGCTAAATTTGTTTTTTTTTTGGGAAGAAACACGGTAGATGGATTCTTAATAAATTATTCAATCAAGTGTAATTAATTAATAGACGACAAGAACGAAGGAAGATAATTGAATCAAGTATACTCCTCTAGTCAATATTAGACTATAATAATAAAAATCACATCAAACTTTAATCATTATTATAAATAGAAATTAATTATTTTTAATTTATTTTATGTTAGTATTTTTAATAAAAAACATTTATTGTTGGTAGTAATGTGTTGTAATTCAAATTAAATGTAAAAACTAACTCTACTAAAAGTTAGTTGTGAGTTGTTATCATTTGTTACTAGTTAGAAAGTTAGTTAGGATGTCACAACTAAATAATATATTAGAGAAACTACACTAATAATTGATGTACTTGTTATCACAATCATATTCAATAAAAATTTGAATGTTTATCATTTTTATTATGTATCAAAGAACGTTCAAAGAGTGTGTGTGAGATATATAATTGAGAGTCTTGTAAATTCATCAATTTTATCACTTTGAGTGTATCAAATTTGTTGTGCATTATTGAGTTTTTCACCAACAAATTGGCATACAATAGTTGCATCAACTAGTCAAGAGAGCGATGGACATTTTCTAGCAAATTTACTAGTGTTGAAGAGCAAGAACTACGATAGATGGTGTTCCTACATTGGAGGAAGGTGCTACTGAAGCTCAAAGAAAAGCCATCAAAGATTAGAAAAAGAAGGATTATAAGGCCTTGTTTCTAATTCATCAATGTGTAGATGGGGAGAGTTTTGAAAAGATTATGGAGTGTGAAACTGCCAAGGATGCTTGGAATACATAAGCAAAGGCTTATGATGGTGATGATAAGTTGAAGTAGGTGAAATTACAGACACTTAGGAGATAATATGAACTACTGCAAATGGGAGATCAAGAAGCAGTTGTTGAGTACTTCATGAGGTTAGTGACACTAACCAACAAGATACGTAGAAACCATCACATATTAGTTGAATGTGAAGAACGTGCTGAAAACTTTGACACCTAAGTTTGATCATATAGTAGTTGCACTTGAAGAATCCAAGAATTTGTCAGATATGAAGTTAGAATCACTATAAGGGTCTTTTGAAGCACGCGAGCTAAGACCTGAAGAAAGAGAAGATGGCAATGTTGAAAAGAAAGTTGGACAAGCTTTATTTGCTCAAGCTCACAAGAAGGGAGAAAATGATATCTGAAAGAACAAGAAAGATAAAGGCAAGTGGAAGAACTACAAGAACAAGAGCTACAAAAATGAAAAATAAGATTATTCTAATCATGAGAAAGACAAGAAGAATGAAGGCTGCAATCAGAACAAAAAGAAGATCAATAAAGACAAAATTCAAATCTACAATTGTAAAAAATGAGGATATTTTGCAAATGAGTGCAAGAATAGCAAAATGGCAAGAAAGAAAAATGACGAGCCTTAGTTTGTTCATGGTAGTAGTTCAGATTCTGACGATGTGATGTTGATGGCCATTACAAAATCAGAACCAGATCCTGTTGAATGTTGGTATTTTGATACATGATGTTCTAACCACATGATAAGGCATAAAAGCTAGTTTTGTGAGCTTGTTGGAAATGTGAAAATAAATGTCAGATTTGTTGATGATAAGGTTGTTGATGCAGAAGGAATTGTTAAAGCAATTTGTTGAGTTTAGGACAACTACTTGAAAGAGGCCACTCCATTGAAATGAAAGAGAATCAAATGAAGATTTTTGATGAAAGAAATAACTTGATGTTGAAATTTCTTGTGTCAAAAAATAGAACTTTCAAGGTTGATATTAATGTGCCTGAAGAAAAGTGCTTCAATATTGATGTTGAAAGAGTAGTGTGGAAATGACATAAAAGGTTATGACATATGAATTTTAAGAGTCTCAACCTATTGTAATAGAAGGAGATTGTGAAAGAATTTCCTTTAATTCAATTTCCAAGTCAAGTATGTGGAGGCTGATGTGAAGCTAAACAACCAAAAAAGTCTTATAAGTTCACAATTTCCGCAAGAGATGACATTAAATTGTAAATCATACACTCATATGTGTGTGTTCCATTTGAAGCAAAGTCACATGGAGGTAACTTGTATTTTGTGTCTTTCACTAACGATTACACAAAGAAAATGTGGATTTATCTAATGAAAAGGAAGACTGAAGTGTTTAGAATGTTTAAGGAATTTAAACTATTAGTTGAAAAACAATCTGGAAGTGTCATTAAGATGAATGCATAATTCAATTGAATTTGATACATTCTACAAAGATGAATGCATAATACATGTTGTAGTAGCAACATATACCCTTCAATACAACGGGTGGTGAGAAGTATGTTGAAAGAGAAGAAATTTCCATATCAATTTTGGATTGAAGTAGTGTCAACAGCAACGTACGTTCTCAATAGAAGACCAACCAAGAGGCTTGATGGAATTACCCCTCAAGAATCCCCCAGAGGGCTTTGAACCTATTGTGAAACACTTGAAGATTTTTGGTTCATTGTACTATAGACATCGACCTATGATAATGGTAGACGAGTTCGACGATAATTTAGATGTGAAACTTGAGAATATTTAGGTGGACATGGTTAATTAAAATTTGATATATTTTTTTTTCCATTATTTTATTTATTTTATTAATATAATTTATTTTTTTTATTAAGTTACAATATAGAAGTGAGTTGGTAACAAATTAAGATGAAGTTGCTAATTTATTTACAATAGAATGCAAAATAGGAGAGAATTGTTAAAATATTATAGAATTTTATTTTCTTTGGCACATATGCTCAACTGAATTAACTTTAATGTATTTTATTTTATTTTATTAATATAATTTGGTTATTTTTTATTTTTATTATTATTATTTATAAATTTAACATCTATTTATTTGTTAAAAAAAAAAGCCAACAAATGGTCGTATCCCTCTTATATAAGGATTTTTTTATTGGCCCCATCATCGTCTTACGACTTCTTAAAGGTCGAAAAAAATAGAAAATTTTTGTATGTAAATTTTAATGTAGGGTATAATGAATTTTTTCTTCCAAAAGAGTAAGTATATAGTAGAGAAATACTTTGAATTCCAAGCTATGATTTCTAGTTAAATTGAAAAACATCTAAATGATCTTATCAAGACATGTTTGAACAAATTCTCTAATTTATATTAAAGGTTGTGAGTGTGAATACTGAATACATATTTTTAATTTTTTTTCTATTCATATTTACATTGTAAGATTGAATTGTAACATCTTCATTTTGTTGTTGGTGAGACTTGTATACTTTCTTTTTATGTTTTAATTGATTGCACTTATAGCATTTTTGCGACAGGCCTTCACCAACATCTCTTTTGTGGTTGATTAGTCTTCTTCCAATAAGAACATGGTGGAAAATCTTGAGGGTTTTTATTTTGACAATCTTTTTTGTAATCTTGAAATAGTTCATTTTTCTTATACTTTTCACCATTGTTGTTCTTGGATTTGGTTTAATATATATCTTCCATAGTTATTTTGCTTCTCAATAATCTTCTTTGCCTTTATCTTCTTGATTTTTCTTTCTTAATGGATTTACATCTTGTTCAAATGAGATTTTTCTTAATTTCCTTTTACAACTTTCCAGAGATTTTCTTGTAACGAAAAAACATCGTAATTTCCTCATATAATATGTATTGAAATAAGCAATTTTAGACAAAAACATTCGTACCTTGCACAAGTCTTATAATAGTATGGTACCAAACACCCCAACTGGAGGCTATATATGCCACAATTTAACTTCGACATAAATGAGCTCATTCTTTTGCTTTTAATAATAAATTAGAGTAATGTTAGTAGATAAACAAAACAAAATTTAGGAGAACTAAGACCAATACCTAAAAAAACAAGGAAATTTGAAATGTTTAACTGTCTAATTAAAAATCCCTTCTGAGAAATCTTGGAGACTACGTATATTATTTATGTCCTAGCTTGAAGGCTCAACAGAAACAAGAATATGAACAGAGTCAAAGCTTTATTCACCTTATTTTCTTCATGGAGTTCTTCCTTACCTTATCCTTTGTTTTAGTTTTTGTTTCCATCTTCATGTCTAACTAAACTTCTCCTTGGTTGTGGAAGAGTGAATGGTTATTGTTGTTGCTTTATTTGGGATTCAGTTGATATTGTCTCTGGTTCTACTTAATTTTATTGCTTCATCATAGTTCAATTTTAAATTCTTAAGTTGATAATAAGTACTCAATCCTCGAAGACAAAATCCAATTTTCCACCGATTTTATTTCTTGTCTATTTTGGGTTGTTGCCTTCATGTGAGGAAAAACAATTGACTATATTTCTTGTTTCTTTGATTCAGAAATAAAAAATAAAATACTGAGAGATTATGACGACGACAAACTAGTTAACTACTCCTTCGGAGACCCTAGTCATGAAATTCAGTTGACCCAAAAAAAAGAGATCCTAGTCATGAGTTTGAAAATCTCCAACAAATACAAATCATTTGCAATGGATTGAGACCAGGTACAAAGACAATGTTAGACACTTCCCCAAGAGTAAATATTTTGCATTATTAAATATATCATATTCACATGGACATCCCCACTGAATCAAATCTCACCTTACAAAATAATAACAAAAAAAATAGATTAAAAAAGAAAAGAAACTGAGCTTGTCCAAATATATAAATCAGCTATTCTATAAATGTAGTGAATTCTTGAAATCTCATCTCATTAATCATTAAAATGGATTGCACCAACTTTCCAAACAATGTAAGTTGTTCCAAACATCACCGTGCTGATAAAAACAAATGAAAAGATAATCAGAAAGAGATCAGAACCCCCAGGAAAACTAAAAGTCAAACCTGCCTTTGGCATCCCTCGTTTGCTATCGTCAAACAAATTACTCGGGGCTTCTGGAAGTCCAGATCTTTTCTTCTTCTTCCCTCTATCGCTTTCTTTAAAAGCATCCAACACACTACTGCCCTTTTCCGATTTAGATGTTTTTGGTTCCTTGAACTGGTTGAGAACTCGAGCCGCTTTTATCCTCTCTCTCACTTTCTGAGACGATCTCGTGGCTGGAGATTGTGACTTAGGAGATGCTGCAGATCCTTGCTCTTGGTTAATTGACCCATTGGAACCCTCTGGTGTCTGTGATTCTGACTTGGCATTAACTTGAGCTTGCAATTTCAAAGTTTCATCTGGAGGACTCTTGGATATTAACTGATCATTGGCAGGTGAATTTTCAACACTGCCGATATCCTTATTACTGGCACCTGCTGCTGAAAGCTGATCACTATCTGCAACTGAAAAACAGTGACCAAATCTTTTCTCCTTGACAAACATTCTCGATCCAGACGTTACCAAGAAGGGTGTAATATGAGTGGCCTTTGGGAAAGATGCTCCTACTGAATACCTCGATGCATCGTGATACTTTGTTTCCAACTTCTAATGGAGAATGAAAGATTTGTGTAAGTGATCACAAAAATGACAGTTAATAATATCATGATTGAATGATACTGGAGGAATTGATCTTAAACACAATAACCATTTTCTGTTAAACCAAAGTACCAGGCCAACCCAACACATGTGGATGCCTAAAACCAATTTTAATATGAGGCACGATTTTTCAAAATTTTAACTTGACATCACTAAATTAATATAATTGATGTCATGTAATATTTCTTTTTCAATTGATTTAATATTGTTGAGACAATATTAAATTTATAAAAGATTTATGTTTTAATTTTAAAAATATTAAAATCTGATGCCTTTTTATTAAGTAATAAATATTTTTTGAGCCCTTTTGATTAAGTAAATTTTTTATTTTTTCATAGAGGCCTAAAGCGGTTGCTTTAGTGGCCTTGCCAAAGTATCACTGGGTGCAAGTGAGGAGACTAATCTCTCAATGTAATTGAGATTCATTTAAGGAGTTGACCTCTCCAATATATATTTTTTGATGCACAATAGATAAATATCAAACCCCCAACCAAATGATTAAGGGGCTCGAGCATCTACTGTTTCTGTCACACCATGTTGGTAAACACAGTAACCATTAATAACCTACTACATATTTCTATTTTCCAGAATAATCCCAAAATAAGGGTTTCCGATCAATAGCTTAACCAAAATATAACTTAAGAACCGATCACAACATCACTGCCGAGCTACAATCAATAAATTTGCCTTCACAGTACAAGTTTCAAGAGTAACTCCAACTGAAACTTTGGTTTGGTGCATTTTAACAAATTCATGAACCTACCAAAGATCTTACACAGATAGAAATTTGAAAATTTGTAGTGACATAAGGCAATTCACTAGAATAATAACTCTCATATGTTCACCAAGGAATATTCATTACACTTGTTGAAACATATTATTACTATTGTTGTTTGTTATTTACCTCCATGATAAAAACCTCAAGTTATACTTGTGGGGGCATCTGTCCCCATCCCAATATACATACACCCGCCACTGCAAATAATGTCCTGTATGCAGTGGCAGGAATCAATTACAACCCAGTACTTAAATTCCAGCTTAACACAATGTTCTTACCATAGCTTTTTTTTTTTATTAAAAATGTTAGTGTTAGCAATTAGTTAGGGGGACAGGAAATGTAAGAAGCAGGGATCGAACTTTAGATCTCCTTCACGAAACTCCTTCAACGCCCCAACCCTTACCATTGGACTACACTTTGGGGACATGTTCTTATCATAGCTAACTAATTGATTAAGCTCATGCGGTTAATGAATTTCGGTTAACAACGAATTGTTCGGAAGTATCTGAATCCTGAATGAAACAAATTTTGATCAGACTTTACTTACCTTCGACCGAGTATTAGAGTCTCATTCCTAAGGGGAACGAAAGGTTAAAAACAAAAAAAGGGTCTTAAAATAGCGGAAATCTATAATCTTGTTATCTCTCTCTCTATCCTTACCACAACCAGCATAATTAGGTTGGCAATTCTTCTCAAGGCAACTGAATTAAGTGCTGGCAACTACAATTCTTTGGGGTACACATTATTCAAAATTATAAATTTCCCCAATTAACATATCTTTTCCTTGTATTTTTTAGTCTATCTATAGGACAAAATTATAAGAAAGTTCAAATTGTCAATATTGTTTGAACCTTTGGTAGCATAAGTTGAACCAGTTGTAAAAAAAAATCAATATGTAGAAGAATGTAAAGTCTAAGATAGTTGAAAACGTAAGCGATTAGAGGAAAGTAGAAAGAAGAGGAAAAACGTACCGTTGAGGTGAAGCTGATGAAGGGGTTTAGAGAAATAGCCATTTTTATTTAATTGTGTTTCAAAGGCCAGCCATAGATAGAACTCACAGCACCTTTTCCTGTTACCGCTAAGACTGAAAATTGCTGCAATGGTATGGATACACGCCATGTAGCGCGTCACCACCACACATATTGCTTCTTTACTATTTTTAGTTTTTTACCATTCAAAAACAAGAAAGCCTTTATTTTCTTTTTCACCTTAAATTCACACAATTGTTGAACTTTTTGGATTTAAATTCAAGAGAAAATATCTGACCTGTCAATATTGAAAAATGTCTATTTTTATTTACTCTCACATATTAAAAACTATATATAAGAAAAAGGTAAAAAGAAAAAAGAGTTTTTGTTGTACTTGCATACCTCGTTTAAATTCACTCTATCTAAATTTTTCACTCTTAATAAAGGGCATAAAATCACACTTTATTTTCTCAACCAAAAATGACGCATGAAAATATTTATTCCTTTACAGGATGTAGAAAAATTGTAAATATTCATCCCCTTAATGAAGTAGAAAAGTTTACGTGATTTTTTTTTTAGATTTGCAAATTTAAGTGTAAATATTATAGGCGTCAATAGAATTACCATCTTCCTTATCACTCTATTCTTTAACTACTCATCTTTAGTGGCAAATCTCGCACAAAATATTCAAGTAGCGACAAGTATTAATTAAAATATTATAATTGAAATTCTTAAAAATCATATAGTATTTTTTAGAGCTTCACCCAATTCATATATATATAGTAGACAAGTTGAAAAAATTAAAATTTTAATTTTCACAGTTCACACAAGTTTTTAGAACTTCACACAATTCAATCAAATAAAATATATCCATTTTACGATTTTCATCTTTATCGAGAACTTTCTTTTTGAAAAATGTATTAATTTTCTTATGTTTAAACATCATATCACTCCTAAAAAATACACATATTAATTAAAACAATTCACAATTAAAGAATATTATCACATTATATCGTATATTAATGGTTAACGTGTAAATATTTGGTAATAGTTTATAGTTGATGTGCTAATTAAGTTGTTAGAGTTTGTCTGTTCGAGATTAGTTAATTTATTTTTTGAACAGAAATGCGATGTCAGTTTCGCAAAACAAAAAAGATTTCGATATATTTTAATAATTTATCACTATTATTTTAATAATCTATCATATATATATATATATATATATAT
>NC_021164.2:59025712-59087548 GCF_000331145.2 Cicer arietinum | reverse complement strand
TATATATAGGAGATACTCACTTCCGAGAAAATCCGCCACCGCTCACTTCAATCACCAAACCAATGTATTCACAAAATTTACTTTCATTAGATACAAACAAAAGCAATTTTTTTATTGTTAATACAAAATATTATTTCTAGTTTCCAATATAAATATGAATATGATAAAAAAATTGATGTACTTGATTCAAAATTAAAATTTAATCATCAATTTTTTAAATCATATTTTTACTTAAATTTAATATCGGAGTGAATAAAAATTTAATTCTTAATTCTAAAAAAAAAAATTAAATTTGAGTTGCATATTCTTTAAATTTAATATCGGAGTGAATAAAAATTTAATTCTTAATTCTAAAAAAATAAAAATTAAATTTGAGTTGCATATTCTTTAAAAGCATTTTCTATTGACAAATCTAATCGGCTCTTTCTCAACCTTCCCTTTACTCCTCTCATATTTTCCTTTACTCCTCTCTTCCAACTTTCTAATCCACGGTAGAAAGGTGGTTTGAAGTCATTTTTTTTGTTCAAAATATCATGTATCGTTTTACATAGATCTTATATTTCTCACATTTTTTGGTGATTTTGGGATCTTAGTGTGATTTCTTTGTCGTTTTGATACAATGTTGTTTGATTTTTTTTTTTATCTTATTGTAGTTTTTGTTTGGTTCAAATTGACATACAAAATTTAATCTATTACAAATTTAGTCAATGATTTGATATGCTTTAGATCTGGAGGTATGAATATTCCAATTATTTTGATTTTGTCACATTTGTAGGTATTTTTCCATTCAATGATATTAACACGGTCGTTGTGAGTTTGTTCACAAATACATCCTCAATACATTGCAGATTTAGTCAATGATTTGATCTTCAATACTACAGATCCAGAGACATGTGTATTTTGATCAGTTTAATTGTCACATTTGTATCCATTTTTTTCGTTTTATGATATTAACTTGATTGTTGTGAACATATTTACAAATTCATCATTTTCAATTTTAGCGACGTTGAAATTGTTTTGTTTTTTATATATTTTACCAATCTTTTGAAATTATATATTTTAAAAGTAAAAGAGTAATCCCTATCTTAGAGACCATCAACTGCTAAATTTGGAAAACAAGAGTAAAAGAAGAGTAATCCCTATTGTGCCAAAGGTCCATTGCCAAAAAATATTTTTCCTTGAGCAAGAAAACCAAAATTAAAAAGGGAAAAGATTTTCATGAAGCATGAAAGCAGATTATTTTTCTTGTGAAGGAAAAATAAATGAAGAAAATAATTTAGGATTTGACAAAAATGAAATTAGAATATCTCTTGAAGGTGAATGTTATTGCTCTAATACTATGTTTAAGATTTAACTTTGAAAAAATGGTCTCTCATCACATGGTAAAATAAACAATCCCAACATTAATTGCAAGTTTCTGATTATAGCAAAAGTCAGTGAAATAACGAGCAATATTTGACAGTTTTTGTTGAGAACGGATTGGACCCATATTTAAAGGAGAAACATGAAGTTTAGAAGCAGATGCATGATACTGTATCGCAACACTCCAATGGTGTATATGATATTGGACGTTTAGAAAGAGCATACAAGGAGGAGGAAGAATTCTTAGAGAGAAGGGAACAATCTAAAATATTTTATTGAGTCGTCTTTAAATCGCTCAGACTGAAGAACTCAGGTACGCATTATAAATCAACAAAACTGACATGATGAGTCATTTAAACCCAAATACCTATATAATCATACCTCTAAATGTTTAAGTCCAAAACTAACATCGGTTACAATTTGGTAATTGGCTGCATTATCCTCCCGCTACATTGATGTCCTTAACAAGTGATTAGACTCCCAATTTCTGTTCTAAAGGTGTACATAAGAACACACATTTTGTTGAATCTATTCATCTCTTTAGCTTATGCTTAAAAACTAGCCTACTATTTACAAAATCAGCAGAATAAGTATTGGTAAAAAAATGTAGGTTACAAGAGATCATGCAGCTGTATCAAATTGATGTACACTGTTAGCACCTGAAATGTGTATGAGCTCAAAACAAAAAACGGAGAAATAAGTCCACAATAAACCATGTACTTCAAAGTAGAAAAGATACACACGACAAACACGCCAACAAGCTCTATTTTATTCCACTTCTTGTGGAATAAATCCAGAACATAATAAACATGGACCAGGAGTTGAAGTCGGTCTATTTGACATTATACTGAAGACCAAATCATTTAATACAAGAAAAATGGTTACATACAGAAAATCCTCCGCTAGCTCGTATAAGCAGCCCAAAAAATGCCTCATCTACAAAAAATATTACAAAACTATGGCACAAACCCCCAACAAACACATTATTTTGACCTAAACCTCCACCTCAATCAGAAGCAAAGAAAGAATACTGCATTAAATCCCAAGTGAAATTTTATGAAAATTCCCAACCTGCTGCGTTGGTCTCCATTTAGACTTGAGTTCATGGCTGAACTAACCATGGTCCCTTGTCTGTCAGTAGCTGCTGCCCATGGGTGGCATGCCAAAAGGAGGCATTGGAGGCATCCCGAATCCGCCGCCCATTGGAGGAGGAGGGGCAAAGCCTCCTCCCATTCCAGGCATTGGCGGTGCAGGCAAAGCAAGAGGCAATAATTGAGCATACATATTCTGCAACAGAACATATTTTATTCAATTGGAATCCAGTATTATACAGTTCAATCTGATAAAGAGTGATGGATAAAAAGGAGGTAGTAAGTTATTAGCAGGTAACATAAAATGGCCAAACAAAATACCTGTTGTGCAATTACTTCCTTCTCTTCTTGTTGTTTAGCTTTCTCTTCGTTCTGCGATTCAATTCTGTGCTTCACCAGTTCATCAACTTTGCCAGTGTACTCACGGATAAACTACAACGGCGAAGAGAAGACAGTGAAAGAAAATTAGATAACATGAAGAAAAAGACAAAGTTCATCATATTAAGCACAGAAAGATTACAAACCTGTAAGAGATATGGTAAAGCAAAGTCCATCATATTATGCATCCAAGCCAGTTCAAGAGCAATGTCTACCCGGATCAAATCATAGCAAACAAACAGACAAGAGGCAAAGCATTCCTTTTTTCCCTGCATAAGCATGTGGAAAGAAATATTAGAATATATTGACCTTACTCGACCGTATGCATATTAATGTGTCTACCCAGATCATATTGACCTTTCAGCAAGTGCTGATAATAAAACCTTTGAAAACTGGCAGGATAAATTGTCACTAAAAGTTTAAAAAATACTACACATGCTATGAAGGATACCACATTCACCACTATGCAACAACCAAAACACCGTGATTTAGCATCTTAGTTTAAAAAACCATGTTGACCAAGAACTAGAGCCCACCCTAAATCATCCCGGGCATAGGCTGAGCCAATATCTGATTTGCAAGGGATTATATACAGTATACACAGTTGAAACTGAATTTGGTACCTGATCAATGAAATAGACAAGTAACTCTTCAGCAAGTTCGCGTTCACCAGATTGTGAGGCTGTTTCCATTGCATCTTTGTAAAGATTATCCTTCTTTGACAAGGCGATGGACTGCTTCCACCTACCTGCCTTCTTGTAAATATAAGCAGCAACACGTCTCATCTCAAGAAGTTCATGCTTTTCAATCTGCATTGCATATGATGATGATGATGATATATCAGGTTACTACTACAGTTAAATTCAATGAATAGTCTTTATGGAGGATAAATGCAGCTCACCTTTTGTGCAAGGCCTATTTGATCAAAATTATCATGCAAATCGATTGACTCCCGTAATCTATCATAGTCTTCCTCCTCAACATATATCTCATTCAAGGCTTCATTAACAGCAGACACATTGTTGCTCTGAACTGCAACCATGTATGGCTTGACCAGACGAAGGTGACCAGCCTATAGTACGTTACAGAAAAACATTCATGAGTAATACAGAAAACAGGTTATAAGAGTATAAACTAAGATCAATGAAATTATGGACGATATTGATGCTACCTTTCGCATGATGTCAACAACACGTGCATGATCAACCCGAAGTGCAAGGACATTCAGAACATCATTGATAAGATCTGGATGCTCTTGCAAATAGAAGTGAACAGCCTTGTAATACAACTCCACGTTAGCAACTTTGGCAATAACATCTTTGAATTGCATGTGATCCCATGCTTCAGGTGAATGGTTCATGATGGTTGTTGCAGCATTATCAAACTCATCATATTGGATATACAAATAGGTCAGTTCCTTCCAATGCTGTTGTTCATCACAAGCTCTTATGAGTTTTGGAATATTGAGTCGGGTTGCAAATAGTTTGATATGCTCCATAAGTTTCTCCGGACGGTATCTAGCATACAGAACTCCCAGCTCTGTGAATATGCCCATATGTGCCCGTTCTAATCCTAGGCCACTCTCCATGAGGGATATTAATTCATTGAAGCATCCTCTATTTTGATAATATTCACTTACCTCTTCCAAGTCATCCACCTGCCAAATTCACGACAAAAATTTAAGTTAAGCTTTTTTGAGGACTATTATTGGCTTACTAACTGCAGACCAAAGCAATATGCGCAAAACCTTTCCACCATCTCAAGCTCACAACATACTTTTAATGTTATTATCTTCTCATTACATTCTAGAAGCTAAAATTATTCAGACTTTCTAAATTGAAATCAAATCATATCTGAATAAATCAAAACTTTATAGTTCATTTCAACACATAGTTAATTAAAGAACTAACAAAAATCACCGTATTACCTGGACAATAATGTTCAGCCCACATATCTGGGCCAAACGGAACTCCTCTGCATCAACACAAGCAAAGCAAACTTCCTTCCATGTTTTTGCACTGTTAGCTTTCCTTGCTGCATCAACAGCACCTTGGAACTGTTTCAACTTCACAAGCGTGACTGCTAACTTAGCCCAGTTAGATATAAAAGCAAATATAATTTTTGCAGCCTCATAAAGCTCTTCGTCATACAATCTGTCACCAACATTTTGAAGATTGGCCACATTCGGCATGAGAATGAACTCCTCGATGTCACTCAGCCTATCATTCTTTGCATATGCATAAATAAGCTCACTGTCCACCTTGGGCTCTTTTGTCTTCTGCCTTACCATCAGCAAGTATCTCACTAAGTCCTGGTAAGCATTGCCGTCTTCAGCAGCTCGGATGACATCCAAAAATTGTGTTGCATCATCTGCCCGTATAAAGGACTCAATTGCATCACTAACTAGACCTTCCCTGAGTTGAGCCTTGGCCACCTGACTCCACACAGCGTCTTCTTCAACTCGGAAAGCAAACTCCACAGCTCTATCAATGCTATGAATATTATCTAGCAAGACATTGACTGCTTGAACATTTAAGTTGAACTTCTTGAAAATTGCAAACGCTTCCTCATATAATTGAGCCTCAACAGCCATTTCTCCAACTGCAGGACCGTCAAAGTTGTCCAGTCTATTAATGTAATCCATTACTCTGGATGGATCAGCCTTTATCGCTGTCAAAATAAGAAGATTCTGAAGATTAAAGTTCCCGCTAAAAGCAGAATTCTGAAGCACAATCTTCTCAAGAAGCTCAATCAACTCATGAGGTAGATCTGCAGTCATGAAAGCCTTAACAGCTGCAGATACTTGTTCAGGGCTCTTGCTTTCAGGAAGAGCAGTAGATACAACTTGATCAATAAGTTGTCTTCTGTAGGCATTATCAGGGATAAGAACTTTCTCCCAAAGGTCAGCATCCATTCTCTCAACAACATATCTGTAGTCACAACAAAAACATGTAAGCATTGGAGCCACGAATAATTACCTTGTGAAAGATAAATATACACCACAAACCTTGCTTGGAGTTTGAACAATGAATTTTTGTTTGTCACATTGATAAGTTCATCATCACATTGTCCTCGCCTATAAGCCACAACTGCCAAAGTGGGATCCCTTTTTTCACAATATTTGCCCACAACTCGAGAATCATAATATGGGTTCGTAGTGAGAAAATGTTCTGGGTTGTTGTTACTATCAATTATGATTTTACCCAGTGCATTATGAACATGTACATCCTGGCTTCCCTCACTTACAAGATGTTCCAAAAACTGAGTGAGCAAACGAAGCCGGTTCCTGCAGTCCAAAAGTACCAGAGAAAAATCAGAAAAATGAGTGCAAAACATTACTCGTGTTAGAGAATGGATACCACCTCTTCTCACATTCTTCCACAAGGGGCTCTACTGGCAGTAACGAACGAACAGAGAGAATTAAGCCTTTGATAAAATCTTCTGGACATTCGTCATCCAGTAGCTGCCCAACAACTAAAGGAGCATTCCCTGGGTTCACCTATAAAGCAAGGCACAACGTTATGACTGCAACAGAGAGAGTAGATAGCCATATTGAAATAAGAAGGGCTGCTACAATAGAAATGCAAACTATAATACCTTCTGAACATAACCTTCAATGTAGCGAAGCATGTTACTTGTGAATAGATAGTGTGTTAGATCTGGAACAAATCCAAATCGGTCACAAACATTAATCAATGGTCGTGCATCTGGAAGTTTTGCTTCCATCAGAAAGTTCTTTGTTTTCTCAGGATCATAGAAACTTGATTCTCTAGTCACACGCTCGACCTCTTTGATTTGTCCAGTCTTTGCTGCTGCCTCAATGTACTTAAAGTGAATGTCGGGATCCTCACTATCCCATATTATTAAGAGAAACAAATTAGCAGATTAATATGTCAAACAATCTTCAGGACAAACGGGATTATTTGTCCCCTTGCTAAAACAAATCTTCCAAAATGAAAGAATTACCTGGAGCTCAGATATGAACCAAGGAAAAAATACAGTCCTTCATATGATCTGAATTGCTCAAAAATCTTTATGCAAGCATCAATGCCCAGTTGTTCGCAATATTCTTTAGCAACCTGGACAAACATAAGTAAGCTTCAGTTATCAATTAATTATTAATAGTTTCTAGTTGTAGAAGAAAAATCACACTTCCATACCTGCACAATTATCTGTAGGTTGCCTCTAAGATTGACCAACAATAGATCTTTCATGCACTCTAAAGCCCATTCTCGTGATAGAGTACCGAAAAATTCAACAAGTGACTGCAACAACCAAATAATGTGACTAAGCATTTTTAAACTACCATGATGTTGAAATAGATATATTATAAAAATAAAAAAACTCATCAAAAAGGATAAAAGCAATGGGGAACATAAACCTGAGGCTCAATAGCATGTGTATTTACAATCACACGCTTTATATCTGGCAACTCTGTGTAATGCTGCGTCAACAAAAATGCAATCAATAAGAGGAGTAACTTTCAGCTCAAAACTATAAAAAAAAAAAAAAAAAAAGCAAGGGAAAAATGTATTGAAGGTCATTACTTGCAAAGCTCGCACATAAAGACCAGCTTTTTCACAAAGTTGCGCAATACGAGGACGATCATAATGGCTAAACATGCCATTAGCCAAAATTGCGTCAGCAACATTGGGGAAAGTCACAAGATTTATCTCTAACACCTGAGCAATTCACAAGATTGATTCAGTGCACAAAACAAAATACAGGAGTAAAATGCCTTTAACAAATGAGAAATGATGACTGAACCTTTGTTTGAAGGTACCCATGTTCCGGTAGATTTGGCTTCAAAACATCTAAGAGAAAGGCAGTTGCCTCCCGGATCAGGTTTCTCTGAGCACAAAAAAATAGCCATAAGGTAATAAGTGGACTGTCCAGTAACATATATCGCTAAAATGCAGGAATATTATATTAATATCACCATATAATAGCTTAATTGCATAGATAACAACCTGAAGAAACAGATCAGTTATGGTGTTGTAATCAACAGGGCAACCACCTTCCATTTGAGACATCATTAATGCAAAGTTAACAGCCCCCTACAAATCAAAATAAATAAATAAAGTAACTTGTAGAATCTGTCAGAAAAACGCATGATGTAAGGTGTAGAGAAAAATAATCAGTGACCACCATCTAACAAGATGGAAGACAGCAGGAGCATTCAACAAAATAATTTTTTAAATAATTGAACAATATGAACTGCAAAGTATTATCACATACCTGAGGATCTGCCCGGAGAATTGTTTGCAAAAGGAAGAGATAGTCAGGCGTATATCCAACCTATAACCAAGGAATATGAAAATGTTAAGGCACAGTCAATTCCAGTAAAATGAAAAGGCAAGATATAGGATCTCAGTACAACAGGAGAAGTAAAATACTCCACAAGCCATACAACGTTAAAAAATTTACAAAAGAAGGAAAAAAAAGTCTCATGAATCCAAAATCAATATTCTTTGATAAGAAAACAAGACCTCTACCTGCTTAGAGTATATCAGAATCTTGTCAAACTCCCTTCTCTCAGCAAAAGCAGCAACAACTTTTGGAGTAGCTCTGGCTTTGATATATATTTTTAAAGCAAGATCATTGTCCACAGTCTACAATGGAGAACACTAATCGACATTAAAAAACATATACCATTCGACAATAAGTAAATCCAACTAGAAATAGTACTAGTATATCATTAGGGAAAAATCTGAAAGCAAAAATAAATTAAATAATAAACAATTATTTAAAGTTCTTCAAAATTTCAGTTGCAACCCAACCTTCACAAGATCTCCAAGCTCCTCACTGCACTCAAGCTTGTCCTCAGCCAACCAATTCTCCAACAGATTTTTCTTGTTCTGATTCACAACAAGCCGTGACAATTCCAGTGATTCAAACGCATTCAGCTTTCCTCTTGTTAAAAGAGTGCCAAAATACTGCAACAGTGGAGGAGTTTGTCCAGCTTGCACAGGAACACTCTGCGACATAGAACAGATTGTAACACTGACCACTACAGTCTAATTGACCAGAAAAATAGAATAGCATGAGACAGTACAATTTCATTTATCCCTCAAAATAAACAAAGATGAGTGTCTACGTAAATTTAGTTGCAGAAACAGCATGAACAAAATCTTTCATAGCTACATCCTATCAACAAACCTGAAATTTGGCAACTGTATCAGGTGTACGAAGGATTCCTTGTGGAGACTCAGCAGCAAGCTCAGCTGCTTCTTTATACTTTGTTTGAGCAAATAGTTCATGAAAACGTTCCACTACCTGTATTGTCAACAAAAATATGTCTTACTAGAAAAAATAGAAACAAAAAAAAACTACAAAATGGAAAAAAGATGAAAAGAGACTAATGCATAATCCATTGTAATACTCAATTCCAATATTTTGCAAATTACCAAAAAATTAACTTAAGAGGAACCTTGGCGCAACAATAGGAGTTGCTGCCATGTTAATGGAGGTCACACTTTCAAGTTGTGGAATCAGCCTCTTGTAAATACAAGGCAAGGCTGCCTACAATAGATCCATAAAGAGTCTGACCCTTAGACTCCATGTGGCGGGAGCTCAACAGCAACAGGTTGCCCTTTTTACCAAAAGTATTAACTGAAGCATGCCGCTCATCATTTATGTCACCCACATAATCTTCCTTGCCCTAAGCATCTATCTTTTCTTAGCATAAAAAATTATCAAAGTAAAAGGTCGATATTGACAATGCTGACATACAACAAAAAATCGAACTTTAGGTACTGATTTGACAAGGCTTAAATATCATTCATGTGTAAAGTAATTCCTGGAGCACTAATTTAATGAAAATAGGTGTTACTTTCTGCATTGATTTTTAATAACCTGCACTAATGAATGATAAATAGAAAGATTGCCAAACTTCACACAAGTTAGCACTTGAAATTATATTAAACCCAACTAGATCACATCTAACTTCCAATTTCTAGGGACTTCCCTGACAACACTTAACAAAGAAATATTATTTATTCTAGAAAACGACATACCAGCTTTTCAGCACCAGGAAGATTTCCTCTCTTGGCAAGACTAACTGCTAGCTCCAAATTGTTTAACTGATAATAACCAAACAAAGTTAGAAAAAATGTGTCTTTCTTTCCTCTTTACATCATAGAAGGGATAACAAGAACATGAACATACTTGACCACTGACAAAATTCACAATTGTTTGCTCATTAACAGTAGCCAGTAACACCTGGCCTCTCCTGTTAATGGCATAAAAGCCTCCCACTGATGTAGCTTCTGACGTCAAAAATATAGGATCTGGACTGATTCTGTTCCTATATACAGCAGTAGCTGTCTCCAAATCATATACAAATAGGAGACCAAGTTTGGTAATCACATAAATCAAACTGTATTTGTGGGATATCTGCCAGAACAACAAACTATGAATCAACTATCTGCATGGTTAAAAAAATGAGCAACAAACACCAGCAACTCCCTTACCTGCATGGCAACTGGAAAGTCGTCAGCAAAATCAGGGGGAAAGAACAGATCTGCTTGTTTCTTTGTAAATGAAGGCTTCCCTGCCAACAAATTTGGAAAGTTAAATCCCAGAAGGACGGTCAACTGAATCACATCACAAATTATAGCAATTATACAAATGACTAATTATTAATACAATATCACTATCCATCTTTAAATGCACAAACTAATTTCAAAAAACTGCTTTGGGAATTGTGAAATTAACCACTAAACATCACTCGAACCTAACATATATTCACAGAAGCTTCATAGCTTTATCATTAAATTGAAAACCTAGAAGTCAAGTCTGTTAACATAAGGCAAGTTATTTCGTGCACAAAGTAAAGTAATCCCATCATTTGTGCGTAAAGAAATCCGGGAGCATGGCCCAACAACATAAGGCAAGTTATTTCGTTAACTAAAACCATTTGCAATGATGAGTAACTTCCTCCATAGGCTTAATCAACTCTACACGATCATTGTGATTCATCAGTCCACAATTTTGAGTTTATCACATGATTATTCCTCCGAAGTGAAGAATTTTAGATTGCCAGAAAAAAGTTTCATTCTACAGACATCTTTAAGAAAGGTAAATTTTCCCCACACCTCTACTTAATACAAGTTATGAACAATTTAAATCTTTTATTTCCATTTAACAGGAAAAAAAGCATTCTTGGAAACTCAATTCATCATATGACAACTGCATTGCCAATACATCCTAGAGCCATGTTACCCATAGGCTAATACAGAAGAGGTAAATGTGACAGCAAAAATTATGCAAACCTGGCTGTGCACCCAGCTCAATGACATGCAACTTGGATATAACTTGACCAGCATTAAGTGTCTTAGTGGCAAAAGAAATCAAAGTAGAAGGATTTTCATTCCCAGGAACCTGGCAAAAAACAATTCAATATTGCCAGCACAAAGTAAAATAGTAGACATATAATAGTATACAGTTATTCAAGTAAATATTAAACAAACAAAAATACATGCACAAAGATACATACTTTAAATTGAGCAAATGATGCCGCGTGTGCTTCAAGAGCCTGGCTGCGTTGTTGATCCACAGAGAAGAGTTGCATGTTTCCTTTCACCAATTGTGGCCTCTATAATGCAAGAAGATATAACGAAATGAACCAAACTAGAACAGGCTCATGAAAAATATAGTATAATAGATCATGATTGTTCTCAATAACCAACCAATTTAATATATTAATCTCTTAGTCGAAATATAAATAGTTTTATATTTAACATGTCTCCTCATGTAAGGGCCCTTTGAGCTAGGGGCACATACAACACACAAGCCTATTATTACATTGCATTGAAATTCAACTTTTATAGAATGAGGGAAACAAGATCAAGTTCCCGACTACTAAGTCATGGTCGCTCTAATAACATGCCCAGGACCAATTGCCCAACAGTGTATGGTGTTCAGTTTTACATCTAACAAGTATCAAAAGGTTTTACTCGGAAAATTCAATCAAAGAAGATGAAAGGCCAAAGGAATATGAGATAAATGATTTTATTAGTAAAATTGAAACTTGAAGTGCAATTCACCATGATAAGCTACTTACTATAACAAATACCAGAGATATACCTCAGGGGAACCAGGAGCAATACCAATCAAGACCAACCATTTTTCTGTAGGGTCACATCTGTAATTAATTATTTGATTGTTTGCTAAATTTGCTGTTCTCTCAAACATCTTTACTGGTTCAGCGTCACCTACAAGTTTCACATATCACAGACCAAGATACTGGTCAACAATTTGCATACAAACTACAAGTGCACTGAAGAACAATCCATAAACTTGAAAACATAGCAGTTAATCAGAATTGTAGTTTATCCGTATCCTACCTTCAATTGACCAATGGTATACAGAGGTCACAGTTACAAGACCCAACAACTTGGGGCTAATCCACTTCCAAAAGACTACCTGCACATGAAATGAGGACATTCATACGGTTTTCCTTGTCACCCAATATTTTACAGTACATGCATACAGTATAATAGTATACGACAAGTACCTGCTCAGGCATCTGATAAGATTTCATCTTTGCTTTCAGTTCAATATTAAATATTTGAAGGTGATCTTGAGTTGTTCCTTGGAGTTGGGCTTCAAGAGAAGAATGTAGCATATAAGTGAATATATTCATAATTCCTAACTCCTAAAGTATATAAATGAGGAGTGCAACAGCAAACAGAAGCACACGACATAATCAAATAAGACCTTGAATTTTTTCCATACAGTTGGAAGCATTATGAACAATAGGCTATCTTAATAACAGTGGTCTTTCTTCCTAATGCAATAGTTTTCTTACCCTAATATAGGATATAACACAAAAATGTTGATGCTTCTCTCTTAATATATTTAGGGGAAATTGCACTCACCTCCTTAGAGATATGTTTAAATGCAACATATCCCCCTCTAATATGTAAACACCTCTTTCCTCAATTCTGTAAAAATAGAGAGGATGTGTGTCATTCAAACAATCCTAGAGAGGTGACTGCAATTTTCCCAACAAACAAGGAATGTGAGTGTAATTTCCCCATAAAATTATATCACTTAAGGACGTAATTTTCAGATTTCATATAAAAAATTGAACCAAAGATCTATGCTTCACAATTATGTGCCCCTGGCAATCAGGATGCACGAAGCAGGTATCTAAAGGCTCTCTAGTCTCTACTCTGCTTCCAGTCAAAGTCAAATGAATTGAAATTTGAAACTAAATGTTTTCATTTCATAAAATAGTTGCATAAATGGAAATAGGGTCATGTAATGGGTTACGAAAACAAGATATAGAAAGTTTTTTTCGGCAACCACGACGACATTCAATGCACATTATAAATCTCAAAAACTTCACTATCCAATAATTTCTATATCTGAGGGTAGTGGATAGCATATGCATATGCTAAGGCAAAAACATGAGAAACTAAGGTTTTCTTTCAACAAAAATTCAAATAAATATCAATTCATGCTCCCAAAAAATATGATCTTTATATCATACAAAATACAAATCAATACCAAAATTCTGGCAGCTATATTATCCACAACATTACGAGCTACACCCATAACTTGCAAGTTCAAGAGAATAAATAACACAAAGTAAAAAAATAGCCAACCTTTCAAAGCAAGAATTCTAGAATTAGGATTCATAAGAGCAGAATCAGCAGTAATAGGTCTCCTCAAAGGTTGCATTGGCATGTTCATATCAACAATAACCACACTATTCTGAGGAGCCGTTTCTCGAACGCATATATACTTATCAGATTCCATCGTCACATGCGTGAAAGTGATGAATTGTGGATTTATACCAATGCTTGGCAACTGCAATTAAAATTCAAACACAGTAATCAACTTCACAGTTAATAAATTTCCAACAGTATATAATTCAGAAACATAAACAACAATGATCCAGATCTGAGCAAAATCAACAGCAATAGAGTAAAGTAACACAGTAAACTTCATCACACTATTGAGCGAAACCGTAACAGAATAATCGATTCGGAAAACCAAAAATCGATCAAAGCATAAAAAAATGAAACATGTATCGTAAAAGCAAGTGTTATTAATACAGTTGAGTTTGGAAGTAGAGAAAAAATGAAGTGTGGAGGAGGAGAAAGGACTTACGGTGAGGGTTTCTCTCATGAGAATCGGAGCGTTGGCAGCCGCCATGATGATTTGGATCGGAGGGTCAGATCTGCGGCGGTGATTGAATTGGAAGATGAAGAGTCAAAAGAAGGATCCAAATGAGTTCAAGATCTGGAAACAAGTTGGACTCTCAAAAGCGAAAATGGAGAGAGAGAGAGAGAGAGAGAGAGAGAAGAGAAATACGGAGAAGAAAGAATGGAAAAAAGAAGTGCTAGTGACACTAATAAAGCGAGATTTATGAGAAAATAAAGATTATGAGAAAGAAAGAGAGTTGAATTTCGTAAGAAAATAAAAGAAAACGACAGAGAAGCAAGGATCTCGTTTTATGCACTAATTAGCTAATAAAGCAAATTTACGGGCATAATTTTTTGTCAAAAAAGAAAATTATTATTGCAGAAAATAATGAGGCTGGTGTAATATTATAAGAGACGTGTAGTTATTTGCTGATGACTTAGTTAGTTAGCTTTGATTTTAAGACAGCTAAACCAAGTAATGGTCCAACGGATTCTTTTTCTTTTCTTTGTTTTTTCTTTTTTTTTTTTCATTTTAAGTAAAAGTATTACATCCCTTAAAACTTGTAAAAATATGAATAGATTCTCGAATTTGAACTTCGAATAAAATATTTAGATTAACAGCATAATTGAGCTAAATTTTACAAATTTGTTTTTTATTATTTTATTTTTTGAGTCAAATAAAAAAATAGTGTTTTGTGTATGATTGTTGACTGATAATTTGCTGCTGTCTAAAGGTTTAAAATAAAAACTACACTTAAAATTAACGCAACGTCGTATATAACATTATAAAAAGAAGTTCGTAACGTTATTTAAATGTATATAAAATATAATAACAACAACAAATTATATTTTTGTTAGAAAATTAGACTTGAGTTTTATCAATAAATTATGCAATGTTATTTAAAGGAGTAAGATTTTCCCGTAAAGAAAATGATGTTAAGATTTGGCGTATCTATTTCCTTTACAATTTTATTATTTACTTAAAAAATTATTTTAATTCTAATTTTAGTTTTTTTTAGTTTGTTTAAGATTTAAAAAAAATATTATTTTATAGTATTTTATTTTTTTATAATATTTTAATAAAAATGAAAATAAAACTTCAAATGAAAAAATAATTCAGATTTTATCGTAAAATAATATTTTAAGTATTTTATCTATTTACTACAATTTTTTTATAATCAAATTTTGGAAAATTATTAAAATGAATAACTATTTTGATAAGTTTTTCAATAAAATTATTTTTAAAAGATACATTTAAAAAAAATATTATTTTCATCATGTTAAATATCTAATAATGAATATTTAAATTATTGAATGTTAAAATTACTTTTTTAATAGATAAATGAATTTAAAACAACTTCTATTATTTTTAAATAAATTAATATAAAAATTATTTTTAAAAATATAAAATTGCAATCAATTTTTAAAAATCTTAAACAAATGGACCCTTTATTCCTATGTATAAAAAGGATACCTTGCTTTGGTGTAACTTTTTTCCTTTTAATTTCACCATTTATTGAAACTGTTTTATTTATAATTTTTTCATTTTTTATCTATCAAATAACTAATTTATTTAAATAGTCATATAAAGTTTTGTATAATCTATTACGCGGACAAACGTGGATGATAATAATAATAATAATAATAATAATAATAATAATAATAATAATAATAATAATAATAATAATAATAATAATAATAATATATTACTTGATATTTCTAATATGTTTTCTCATATAACTATACTTGAAAATATTAAAGAATGTTAATATTAAACTCTAATTTTAGACTCTATACAATGAGAGATGATATGTTATTTTTTTTAACAAAAATGAGATATGATAGTTTTTTATTTTATAAAAAATGAGATAGTATAGATGTAAGAGGGCTTTTTTTTATAATTTTTTAACTAATATTTTAGTTACTTTAGAAAAATATGTCCAAAAAAAAGGTACAATTAAAATAAAACACAGGAATTAGTATTAATATTTTACTTAAGATTAGAATTAGTGATATTTTAAATCAACAAATAATTATTTTTCAAAGACAACTTTATTTTTCTAATATAACTAAATTGATATTCTTGTTTGTAGTACACAAAATAAAGAAGGAGTGATTTTTTTAAATTATTCGTGTGAAAGAAAACAAAAACAAGAGAAAGGACTACAATTGAAAACTGTAGATCTAATTGCATTCGCAAGGACAAAACTCGAGAGTGTTGGGGGCAAATATTTAAAACAAGCTTGCCAAGATTCATGTTGCTACAAACTAAATGCTAATTAGTTGATAGCTTTTAAATTAATTGAGTATTTTGTAAAATTAGTAGTTTTATTAATTTAAAAATATAAAATGATATTTTTAATTATTTTTTTGTGTGTCAACTAACACTTAAAATATTTTAAAAGTAATAATTTAATATTTACGTTTTTATTAATTTCAAATTTATCAATCTGATATATTTATAATTAAAGTAAATAAATGACTTATTTACTTTAAAATATTAACTATTTTAAATTTTAAGTTATTTATAAATAATTTATAAATATATTAAATTAATTATTTATTAATCAGATATATTTTTAACTTATCTAGCAAGTTTATTTATTTTAAATCATAATAAATAAATTAATTTAAATTGTTATTTATTAAAATTATTTCAAATCTAGAATTATACAAAATATATATAAATAAACTATTTCTTAAAATTATTTATTTTAAATTATAATAAATAAACTGTATAGTTCAAAAAAGAATTTTAGATACAATAGTATGGGTAAAATTGGAAGCAAAAAATGATATGTTATAACTTATAAGGTTATAAGTTAGTGGAATTAGTTTATAAAAAAACGATATAAGCTAATTAATAACTTTTATCGAACAAAATTTATAACTTATACATTCTACACATTGCATTATCCTCAAGGTTGATTGTAATAATTTGAACAACCCACATAAAGTAGGTTTTGATGACGTCTTTTCTCTTCAAATTTAAAAAATAAAAAAAATAAAAAAATAAAAAAGATTTTCTAGTTAATAGTTATTTTGAAAATTATGATAATTTGCACGCAAAGCTCCTAGCCGATATGATCATGGTTTACACCTGACTATTCAGATGGTCATTACTCGGTTGCTTTGCTACCAAGATTCTCAGACTATGTTGGACCTAGTTCTTGATGTTGTTCCTAAATTTCATTAAAATGCCTCCCTCATTCAAGATATAAGAGATTTGCTTAGCTGTGATTGGGATGTCACGTTTAATGCGTAACTTGTCATAGGAAATTGTGTTACTTTAGCTTGTGAGACTTGGTAAAAAAAAAATGAAATTGTATCCCTATTTATCACTCATTCAACTTGGTGCTTAAAATTATTTGAATTAGTAATAAAAATTTGGACGCGTTATAAGAAAAAAGCTTGGGTTTTAACCTTAAGGTCTTGACCTCCTTTTTGTCCATTTTCAAATAAATGTTTGTGTAGACGCTTTATTTCTCATCTAATGGAGACCGGATTGCAACGAAAAAACTTGTAGACTGCACAATTTTTGTAAGACAAATATTAACAATACAACACAAATGCTAACCAGTACCCCTTTTTATGATGTCGTAAGTATTTGTAAAACTTTGTACACATTTTTTAAAGTTTACAGCAAACATATATCCGTTTAGCGGGAACATAATATGCTTGCGGAATAAAAGTTGAATTTATTTTAAAAAACCTCAAGCTTATGTTACATTGATTGGGATTTATTAGTTAACAGTATAAAAAACATATCGTAATTGAAGTAAAATATTGGTGTTAATTCACCCCTGAAGCGTGATTATCTAACTCTTTTCAGCTGTCAAACATGGAAGTTTTCATGATTCCCTACAAGATTTGCTCACCTTATTGGATATCTCAAATCAACTAGTTTAACTCAATCAGAAATGAGAGCACCAAAAATAGATTGCCTAACATTATCAATTGTTTGAACATGAAACAAAATAACCTCAAATAATCCAACAAAACTGTAATAAGATGAAAATTTCAATCCAGCTATTAGGATAAATAATGTATAGATGAAGATGACAAACTCACTGAATATTGAAAACAAAAAAAACAAAATGAATCCCCTTAAAATACTCGGTAAGATTTTCCCATGGAACTCTTCAGATACAAGCACCTGACCTGAAATCGTACGAATGATAAATTAGATGGATAGCTAGATCAGCCAGACTAAACAATAAACAATACTAGTAAACAACACTAATCAAACAAAAAAATAACATGCAATAGAGTTGAAGAGTAAGCCCTATAAACTAGAGTTACATAGTTTCAACTCCAATACACCCAGACAATCCCGTAGTAAACTGAGTAACATTAAACATTCATGTGAGCTGATGAAAGAAAGCATGTAAAGGTGGGGCGCATCTCATGTCATCATGCCGTCATCTCATGTCACATATCATTTTATCAATAAAGTTAAAAACCATGTGATAATTATGGTTGAACATGATGAGATAATGAAGATTGGTTTCCACTCAACAACAACTATCAGTACACATTAAGTGATAAGTAGTTCACACGATTGCACATTAAGTGAACAGTAAAATAAAACCAAACAAAAATGATTTTGCTTAACAATTAACTGGAATACTCACATTCTGCCAGTTCTTTTTCAACAATGAGACAAGGAAGTTAACACTAAGTTGAACATTCTGAAAAATTTGCTTTTCATCCATGCTAATGTTGCCCACGGCAACTCCCATGCAGAGCACCTTCTTAAGCTGAAATTTCACCATAGCTTTTGTCTCGTTCACCTTTGATTCAAGAGATTCTTGGTGAGAGACAAGTGCTGGGAACTTCCCTGTAAAGTAATGAAAAACTCAAATTCGCAATGTTCTCTCAATGAGGTCAAAGGTAAGAAATCATAGAGAAAGAAAAAAAACATACCTGCTTTGTTGAGACCAGGACCCAAAAGCCGAGGAATCTGCTTAATGACTGCCTCAGAAGCTAAGAAAGCATGGTACTTCTTGGCTAGTTTCTTCACCAATTTCTTATTTTTGTTAAGCTTTTTCAAGGCTTCAACATCCATCCAATCCAATCCTATCTTCTCTGCCTGCAAATAGGAGAAATAAATTTAACACAAATGATTAGCACAATTTGAAAGGATAATTAATGAAGAGAATTTTTGTTACATGTTTTGAATACAAATTAAAAAAATATGTACTAGAATTAACATATCAGTCACTTAGCAAAAGAGACTAATTTGCACTATTATTCATTAATCATTAAAGAATGCACTAAGGATATGTTTGAATTAATATTATAGAGTCAAATGACATCGATTAGTCTAATTATATTTCAACCAATTTCATAGCATTCCACTTAATTCTATAATATAGCACCAACCTAAACATACCCTAAAGCACAAAATATAAATCCAGTGAAATTTAACCTACACAGCGACGACACTTTCCTGAAGAAAAGTTGCATAATAATTAGGTTACAGAACTTCAGATGCATTATATGGTATAGTTTCAACAAACAGTAAATAAACAAAAAATATCACAAAAATAAACCCCGTAACAAAACTATATATACTATAAAGCAACAAGATATGAGAGGATTATAACAAAAAAGTGTTAAATATTATGGTACATCACACAACACCTAATTGAACATTCACAAAACAGTTTGATAATAGGAGCAGATACATACCTCTTCAACATGTTGGGCATCTCCAAGCATGCAAATTTTCATCTTAGGGCGAGGGATGTGGGGCAACTTGACAGAGCCACTGAAACGCTTGTCCTTTTGTGGGTCGTAGTTCTTCAGCCCAATTTGAAGTTCAATAGTCTCAACAAATTTACGGTTCTTCTCCTTGGAATCAGCAGTGATTCCAGAGATAGCTTCTCTCAGAGCTTCACTCTGAAGCTTACTACACATCCATCAACCACAAAATAAAATAAATAAATAAATACGAAATATAAGGATTTCAAGTGCATTATTTAAAAATGATTTAATCGAATCCAGAATCAGAAATGCATTACAATACAACAGATATTCTATGAATGGTGTTATAAGCAATAAACGCATAAAGAAGTAAAAGAGCGGAGATAAAGAGGTAGGGGATTAGAGAATAAACACCTCATTTTGATCTAGAATCGGTGACTAACAAGCTAGATCTCAGAGCTGCGAAACAAACGAGATGGTACCAAGCAAAACCCTAGGTTTGATTTGCGTGGCTAAGGGAAGCTTTATTATAGTATGGACTGAATATGTCATGGGCTGGGTCCGACTTCAAATGGGCTTCACAAACTATTCCTTTCCTTTTTTCTTTTTTCTTTTTTCTTTTTAATTCACACACCCCATTAACTATACCACTACGCCCACAATTTCATCAAATTGCCCATTTTACCCCTAATCTATCAAAAAAAATGGAAAATTGATGTTACCAACAAACTTAAACATATGAAACAGTTTGAGTTTTGAAAAATTCAAAGAAACACTAGTATTTTGAAAAAGAAAAAAAAATTGTATTAAACTCAAGTTATTTTTGTGTCTCTTCTTGACCTAATTTTAGTGGTGAGGTCTATTAACTATTTTTTGTGTCTAATTTTTTTCAAATGGACCATAAATAAATAGAGAAGAAATGAAGATATAATCTCACCATGGGGATAGATTATTTTTTTTTTAATGTCAATACATATTTTCCTTCTTGACAAATCTTTGTACATATTGCTATATGGATACATTAATTGTTTTTCATATTTCTAGTGTATTATTCTTTGTGTAAAATAAGTTTTAAGTTTCTATAAAATTTTAATATTTTATTTTAAATCTTTATAAAAAAATTCTTAACTTTTTAATCCTTAAAAAATTTAAATTTAAATTTTTTATCTTTATTTTTAAATTAACTAATATATATTATTTAAATTTTTAAATTATTGTTTGCAGTAATATTCAATACTCTACCTTTACCCGTATGATTAGTTATTAACGTAACTTTTTGTTTGACAAAGTTTATTATCAAAACTTTTAAATATGTATTTCTTGCACATAAATATTATATGCATAGAAATTTAACCCACCAACAAAATTTCACTTGTGCGCTACACCACTAGTTAATCCACTAGTTAATTTTAAAAGTGGTCGTGAATTATATGTATTCTCCAAAGTATGATTTAATTATGACCAAAAAAGCAAATTTGTACTAAACCTCTTAACAAGAACATTGGTGCTCCCAGTGACATACAATTTGTAAATTACTATATTTTCTTTTCGGACATTCATTGCACAATTGAAGTGGTTGCTTTGCTTCCAAGCTTTGCTAATAGGAATAGAAAACTAAAAGAATTTTTCAAAGAAAAAATTACAAGAATTATATAGACAAAACTAACAAAAACCAAGGCAACGAAGGTAAAAAATATTGGAAAAAAAAATGTTAAGAATATATCTATATGACGTTGCCTTGTCGGTCAAGACATAGAGATAATATGTGTATAAAGCAATTCATTCCATGTATCAGGTAATCCTGGTAAACACCAATGAATACAATTTGCATAACTAGCAGGGTTAGCTTGTTGTTCTGGAGTTAATACGTTGCCTTGACGTATAGTGTAAATTGAAGTATGTGCATCTTTTCTAAACTCCGACAAAGTGGTAATGTTTAAGAAATTCACTTTCACCTTAGTTGAATCTGTCACATTTTTTGCAATGATAAAAAGACGTCGATCAGTTCCCACTGAAAATGGAATAGACATATTGAGAATTGGTGTAGTTTCTTTGGCACATTTTATACCATTGGGATTGTTCCAATCTTCACTCCTAAAAATTCATATATTGGTAAATTTGTAAATGTTAGAATTCATATAGCGCATAAATTAAAAAAATAAACTATGATATTAGCAAAAATATGGCACATTATAGTAGTGGATTACCAACCAAGATTTCCAAGATATCTAACGTGCAAACCCCAACTATTTTATTAAATAAGGTGATAACAAGAATGACCTCACTTAATGGCATAACAAATATTTATTTAGTATTAAAAATAAGAGGGCTATTATTCTAGATAGTTTAGTGCTAGCCATTAGGATTAGGATTTAAGCCCTTCATACAAAGGCAAAATTAGTAGCAAGCCTATTTTTCAACTTTCAAGTCACTTCGGAAGTAAATTTCTAAAAAAATGCACAATTTTTATGTCATTAAAAGATTATACTTTTGGTCAAAACACATTTTATTTTATACTTCCAAATAAATGTGTGGTTTTTTTAGAAATATAAAGAGTGCAAAAAATAAATTTCTCAAAGTAGACCCAAAAAAAAAAGTAGCCATTTGCAACAGTCCTTGGTTATAACAAAAGTAGTTGTTGACTGTTGAGCACAAATCACTTTTATATTTAGAAAAATATGAAAAGAAAGAAAGTAAGATTTGATAATTATTTACTTGATATGAAGAGGGGACATGCTATTGAAGAAAACTTTGGTACGATTTGGATCAATATTGTTATCCACAAATCTTGACCACGTTTCAAGGACTCTCCTATATGCTATTGGCCGAGGGACTTCATCATACTCCGTGTCTCCTTCATCAAATGACCCTCGTCTTTTAATTGCATATATTACCCCCCACAAACATGAAAAATTAACACCAAAATTAGCTCTCAAAAAAATAATACACAATTATAAAGTTCAATATAATATAATATAATATCGTGCAATTGCTTACAGCACTTTCATAGTGATGGTATTCATCCACCATATGTAGGTGTTAAAAATAAGGTAGTCCACATTCTTCCAATGCACACCATGTTTTTCAATTGAGTCAGGCATGATAATACGGTTCAATATGCTGTGGATCGTTGGATCGTCTGAATTTGACTCTACAATGAATGGTGACCAGTAGAATTCCACAGTAGCATTGTAGTCCTGCACACACAAACGCAAACATCTAGCTACTCAATATCTATGGCCCCACAACATGCCTTCCTCAATTATGCAACTTTGGTCAATTAAACAGTAGACATAATTAATCATCAAATCCTCCACCAATTGTGGTTTAAATGTAACATTTATAAGGTTTTGTAACTCTGTTTCGATTTTTTCTGTACTTTACGGTGCAACAGGTATAAGGATAATTAGATTTAAAAGAATTTTTTTTTTAATCTTAATTTAATGATACTCACAGCTGCTACATACAACAGTAGTAAAAGATTCTAGTAATAAAATTTTTTACCAAGTTATTTAGCAAAGGTCTATGATTGCAATTTGGCCACAATATTTTAATATCTATGTAATTGTAATATGACTACAATTGACACAATGTGAATTGCATTTGAGTGTGGTTCACCTTAATATAAAGGATTTTGATACATATATTATAGTAACCACAATTTAAAACCTTAAAGTGTCCTAATTAATTATGAGGAATACTATATTAGGCTAGAATTATACTTGTGATTAATCATTATGTTGGCAAAAACAGAATGCAATATATTCCCTACTTATGAGAAAAAGGAAAAGAAAGAGAAACCTCAATTCTGAATACAGAAAGAGAACCAGTTCTGTTCAAGCTCTTTTTGCCTTGAGGAATAACAGATTGGACCAAACAAATCATAGATTCCCATTGGTTCCTATTCAATGAGTCTCCAACAAACATAAGCCTCTTCCCTCTAAGTTTCTCAAGCAAAACTCTTGGTTTGAACCTTAATAAAAAAAAAATTAATCAATAAAAACACTATCAAAGTAAAATTAAGAAATTTAAAAAACATAATTAAAGTTCCTACTTTGGCAAAGAACACTCTCTTGGCTGCCACCTCCATTTTTGATACAAAGAATCATGTCTTCCATTCTTCATGCAAGTAACTTGAGAAGTAAGAAATTCACATTGCTCTTCTTTGTACAAAGGATGTGTCACATTATCAAGAACCCATTTCCCTGTAAACAAATCACAATCTTCTGAAGGCAAAACAATATCATCTTCTTCATGTTCTTTCTGCAATTCAATCTTCTTATCATTTTTCTTCTTTAACACAACGGCTTTCAAATCAATTGATTCTTGGGTTTCCTCAGGGTTCTTTGAAACTTTTATCCTGTCATCGTTGCCTAATTTCTTAATATCCCTTTGAACAGAATTGTCAGGTTCTGTTTTTTCTTCTTGGATTTCTTGAGTTTTGAGCCTGGAAAACGAAAACTCGGTTATCGACTTAACGTCTTCGTTGTACATAAAGACCCCAAAGAGGAATAGGGAGAAAACTACAAAGAAAATGGAAATGCTTTTGTTCTTTCTGCTTTTCATTGCAACAGTTTCTGAGTAGAAAAGATTGTTCTTGTGGCAAAGAGGTTGCATAGAGAGAAAAAGTGAATACAAGAAGGCCTTTGACAGAAGGGGTAGAAATATAGAGAAAGAAATTAACAAAATTAAGAGTTTTTTTTTTTTTAAATATATTTAGTATTAGGCTGTTTTGTTTAATTGAGGTTTGGTGAAACGGTTGTTGTCTTTGGAGAGACTATGAAAGAGTATGGTGTTGGTGAAGGACTAAGGAGAGTTGTCTTTCTCACATATTATTATTATCAAGTTTTTTGTTTATTGAATTTTTTATTCCTATAATCCATTTGCAACCGTTTTCAATATCTATATATCTATCTTTGTCAGACAATACGTGAGAGCGAGAGATGCAAAGGAGTGATCTTAAAGCCTTCAGTTTAGAGTTGGTCTTAGTCTGAGTGAGTTGAAAGGGTGCATGATGGATGTGGTGGAGTTCATACTCTTTGGTAGACACGATGTTGTTGTCTTTCAGTTTCAGATTGCAAGCCAATGCTTTTTTTTTCTCAGAATATTTGGCCTCCAATTAAATTCACTTTTCCCAACTTTTCAACCATTTCGTGTTTTTCCTCAACAACAAAAAATCATTTTGTGTTTGTCCTGGAAAGATTTATTTGTACAAAAATGGTGTGTGTTGTGAATACCATTGGCCTAACATGTTTTATTGAGATTTGTAAGACCATAAATTATCTTCTGATGAAGTAAAGTACTAAAAATTATTGAGGTAGTATTGTCTAGCGTTCATGTTCTAAAACCAACCACTTTTAAAAGAAAATGAAAGGATTAAAATGAAATCTATAAAAAAACAGATTACAATGAAAGGATTGTGAATTTTTCCACCTATAAAATAGCAGTTTTATTTTAGCTAAAAATTGTTTTTCATTCATATCTACTAGCATTCATATAGCGGACACTCTCCTCTGTCTGTTTTTCTATTGCACTAACGTATGTTAATCACGAACTGTAATTTTATTTTA
Source organism: Cicer arietinum (assembly GCF_000331145.2). Taxonomy (NCBI): domain Eukaryota; kingdom Viridiplantae; phylum Streptophyta; class Magnoliopsida; order Fabales; family Fabaceae; genus Cicer; species Cicer arietinum. The sequence goes on along the minus strand of NC_021164.2, from coordinate 59,062,282 downwards.
AATATTCCTCTTCAATCATCTAAATTTCTCATTTTTTTGTCTCTTACTCATAGGTGATTTTTTTTGTTCAACGGTGATTACTATTATATAGACTACACCAAATCTCCTTATCCCCTTTATTATAAGTATAGATACAGATGTCAGGGCATAAACAAATTGTAGTTATAAGCAGTTATAATATCATTAATTTATTTGACAGTAGTTATGTATTTAGGCAACAATTATGTTTTTAGACAATTATTTAATATGAAGGAAGTCGGTAGGCATTTATTTTGGGATTGCATATTGATTGGGAGAGAGCAATCCCTCAAATACTTAAAAGGGAGAGACTAAGACTCTCAAATTTTTTGAATAAGAAATATCTATCTTAACTTTCTTTTATTATCTCTCTTATAATCATATAAACTAAATTTCTTGTTGTAATCCAAATTTTGGCCATAGTAACTAGAATTGTTCAATAAAAGTTGTTTATTTTCTTTAAATTTCTTTGTTTGGTACTAGTTTCTATCAATCTACTTTTATGGGCAAATCCCATGAAGAAACCCTAAATGGAGCAGAAATCAATCAAGCTGATTTGCTCCATCTCATCCACTCATCACAATTGTGAATACTCCTTCTGGTCTTAAATATAATTTTATATTTCAATTGGTGTGTAACTAAAAAAGTTTCATAGTCACTCATTTTAATTAAGGGTTAGAGATGAAGTTTCTTTCAGAATTATTGGACCATATCAGTCTTCAGTCATTCAACAGTTATGTTTCGCATAACATGTGCCAAACCTAAATCAATATTGTTGAGGCTAATTAATTGATTGGTAATTGACTGCTTTTGTAAAGCAAAAATCATATTCTTAGTGTCTATATGTTGGAGAAAAGTAAAAGCCAAGGAATCGTTTCTGATTCTTTTAAGTGTATTCAGTACACCAGCCTCTTGTTTGATTGTTATATGTACTTGTCAACTTTCCATTGGGTGTTACTTTGATGATGGGGCCATGACTTTTTTTCCAAGTCAAGGCAATAAATATGGAAGAAAAAGTTAAAGCGAGTGGCAAGCTTCAAGGGATAATATAGACACTAAGACATACCTATAATAAGGAGCTCCTTTTAGTTTCAAAGGCAAACTTATAAACGCATCAAAGTCAGATTCTCTCAAAATCTTTCTCATCACCTTCATTGACACAAAGTTCCTCTGTCATAGCGTGCCTTTAAGTCTTCTTATTATTGAATGAATCTTTCTTTTGCCTTTGCAAAAAAAAAAAAAATTGTCTTAGATCCAACAGCTCTGCAGCTACTGCACTATGTGCAGCCTGCAGGGAATCCATACACTTCACTCTTTTAGTCCCGTATGACATGTGATCAACTTTGTGATGTATACTCAAAACATAAGTATACATCATAGTAGCTATAGTGGCGACTTCAGTGTAACAAAAATCAAACATGGCTGATCCAAAAAAGGATATAAGAACCATAAAAAATTATCATCCAAATCTTATCTAACTGAAATATAAACAAGACTTAAAGAGTGAAAGCTCAGGTTTCAACGTATATAAGTCATAACTCTTGACTCATTTCCAATTTTCCACTTGTGGTTGATGTCTGTTTTTATTGGTAGAGAAGGAAAAGAAACAGAGAAAACTAAAGTAGGTCCAACTTCTGTTGCACCAGTGCCCAGCCATATCACTATACCAGCATCAACATCTTTTATTCAAATTTGTAAATAAAGTATATATCATACAACATTACAAAATTCTCACGCCTAAAAAGCAGCCTTCGGGAAGAGAGAACTTTGGGATACAAATGGATTTAATAAACAAAAAGGGATATTTCAAAATTACAAAATCACCTTTCTTCAGGTTCATAATAATTTAAGGCAACTCATCAGTATTGAACAGAATGTACTACATCCATGAAGGAAGTTATTCTTGATTGATCCTTCTGGATGCCATCCGGTGCACATATGCCACTACTGACATCCACCCCTTCGGGTTTGAGAGTAGACAGAGCAGCACAGAGATTATCAGGATTGATCCCTCCTGCTAATAGCCAACCATATTTGCTTCGAATTTTGGGTAATTTAAACTGGGCCCAATCGAATGCTTCGCCACTGCAAAGACGTCTCATGAGTTTTAAGACATTATTATGCATAAAAAATAGCTTATCTGACGGGCAGATCGCGATTAAGCTATACAAGAACTATGCCTTTACCTGCCACCCTTTGCACTATCTACCAGAACCCAATCAACTAGAGAACACTCTTCATCGGGAATTGTGTTTAAAAGGCTCCCATTCGCATTTGCATGGAGAACATATATTACACGATTTTCCTGAATTAAAGATGGGAAAGCTGCCCGCGAACCAGATCCATGAAGCTGCATTGTCCAAAGTCAAGATTTGATTGTCACCATGTATTTAATAATCATCAAACATGCATAAAAGTCAGGTATTAATGTACCTGCACAAATTCAAGATTCGATGCATCAGAAGCCCTTAGTATTGTTTCTGCATCATCATCCACAAATACTCCGACAGGCTCTGCTCCATAATCTCTTGCAACTTTTGATATCTCCTTAGCAACAGAAAGTGAAACCGAACGTTTTGAGTGTGGCCACATGATCATTCCAATAAAGTTTGCACCAGCTTCAGCCGCCAATGCAGCATCTTTAGCTGATGTAATGCCGCACATCTTAACCAAAGGTTTAATCTTTTCAAGTTCCTTTGATGAGCATGAATCATTTCCCAACTTGGTAAGTTTGCTGGAAACTTCATACTTCGGACTGAACCTTATGCTAGAAAGTTGAAGCTTATTTCCCCCGAAACCTACAGAAATTATGGATTCAAACATTACTAATGGATTATTTTTTATTTATAACCTAGTATCTTTGCATATTTACTACAATCAAAACCATGAAATCAAGCCTGTCTTAGGAATAAATGCTAGTTTGGTTTCCAGTAAAATTGAAACATATACCAGAAGAAAGATACACTTAGAGTTGAATTTGAGTTTTAGACAAAGGGAGGAGAGAAACAACAAGAACTTTGAATTATGATAATTACCGGATACTAACTTGATAGTAAAAAGCTAAACACCGACCTCTATTTTTCGGGATAAGAGACTCCTAATTCTAAATAAATTCAAAAATCAAGAAACAAATCATAACTACAAAATAATACAAAAACTAATCCTAGGACATAATCCAAGATACACTAAGATTACAAATTTATCCTACAAAATAAACTAAGATACTTTAACATGAAAAGGGTAGATAGATACATGATTTTAGGATATGTAAAGAGATAAATAAGTAAATGCAGTTAGGAGTTTGTTGGCTTTCTGTTGGAAACATTAATGAAAAAAAATATTGAGACTGCAAAACTTTTTTGTACGAGAGCTTAGAATTGGATAACATTCATTGTTAAAAATTTAACTAGCATATTCATTTCATTTCACTCCACTCCATTCCACCCTATATTACTGATCCAAACATACCTTAAAGAAAACGATCGCACTATAAAGTATAAACAACCAGTTCTTAGAGAAAGACTGAATGACTTATATTTGAAAGCTAATTTGGTAAAAGTCATACTACTTGCCGTTTGATCGGCCAAAATTCCTACTTCCTCTGATAAATAAAACTGTATACAGTGAAATAGGGGATTTACAATTCCTAAAAATTATAGTGATTATCAATGGCTGCAGGGAGGGTTAATATGAAGAATTAACCATAATTCAAGAAAAAAATTGAAATCAATCAATCCTAACGGCTTAAAATCGAGACACAACACAGAGAAGTGGCGTGTAAAAGAATGAAGTGATATACCTGCGGTTTGGACACAACGGAGAGGGAAGTGCAGCGGCACTGAATGAGAGGGAGCGACTATAGACTGAAATGCAGACATGGTAATTCGACCCCACACCACCGTTCTCTCGTCGTGGATCTCGCCGCCGGGCTCCGTCGATCTTTCTCTCGTTGTCTCGGTCACAGCTCTCTCAATCTTCCGATATCGATTCTCTCACTCTACCACGGAGAGGCAAGGCGCCGACGACAGAGGTGCGCGGTGGTGATGATGTTGACAACGACGGTGAAGTGAGTGCGTGAAGAGTTTTCTGATTTTTTTTATTTTTTTATTTTTACTTTTTCGTTTGTGTCCGACTAAAGTTGCCACGTAGGCAGGTGTCTATTGGGATTATGGACTATTGTGTCCATGAAACTTATTTTTGTTCATAATGCAAAAAATTTTGCTCTTTAAAATCTTTAAATTTTTTTATCATTTTATTATTTTATCTTTAATTTCGAAAATTTATAAATAATATATTAAATTTCAAAATTTTCTAAATATTTGAAATAAAAAGTATATGTAATTTCAAAAATTTCAAAGTTCCGAAACATAAAATTTTTAGATTTTTGAAGGTTTCGAACAATTCAAAATAGTAATTTTTCAAAATTTTCGAAATGCATTATTCGGATTATTATAAGCAGTCTGAATGGGTTTGTGTCTATCTGAAATCAAACAAATGTTGTTTGTGGATAGACGTAATTTCTCAAAAAAAAACTCTAACTCTCTTTTGTCTTATTTTCCACAAGAGTATAAGCAATATGAATTACATTGTCATTTCCACGATGTGCAGCTGCTACCAATAGAATTCTCTTGTACTTGTTGTACAACAAGTCTCTTGTACTATTGGTTTGTAGAATTTAAATGCAGATATGCATGGAACGAAACCCCAAAATAGTATATGAAATATCCTTATCTCATTAGGATCGTTTCCATTTCAATTTTGGTTCTTGGAGCAAACACTTGCATAACCAACAACCATTATGGGAGTTGCTTGTAAGGCTCTTCTAAATTGTCATAAATTTGTTCGATTGTTTTTTTTTTCTTCCATCCAAACATTTCTATAACTAATTGTGTAGTTGTGTAAAGTCTAAATATGAGTATTAATGATCTTCACTTCGATTGAAGGATCCACTTTCAGAACTTGCATTACGTTTATACATATCGTGTTAGAATTGAGTTTCGTATGATCTTGTGACAGTGCAGAATTTGTGCATGTATGAGACACATTCAATTTACCAATCACCTAATTCACTCTTTTTGCATTTTGAAGCTCTACATCTAAACAAACAATTTGGACTTGAACAATAAATAACATACATTTCTAAATCCGATTTTTGTACCACAAAATTCAATGATTATTTTAAATGGTAACATTTGATTGCATGTACGCATTCATCTTTATTTTGAAACTTCGTTCCAACTGCAAGAGTTTCATCTACTGTTGGGACTTCGTTAATGAACAAGTGATCAAATTCACTTGATTTCTCTTCAGTATCTAAATTGATGTTCCTCAAGTGAGATGGTCGATCGAATTTAGGTAGGACAGATTGATCTTCTGCTTCCATATCTTCGTCAACATCAATGTCATCGTCAGAATCATCAGATGATTCATTGAAGTATATTTCATCCTCTTCACTATAATCATCTAATTCTTCCTCGTTGATATTATATAAGACACTAAGGGGAAGATCGCATTGTGGGCTTGTTGGAAGAGATTCATGATGGAGTTGAAAACTTTTCAATGAGTTTGTTCTAATTGGATAGAGTATAGTTCATAGTTTTGTGATGGTTCATGGTGTTGTGATGGAGAATATAAGTCAGGTTGATAAGGGTTGCTTTGATCAAAATATGGGATGTAGTCGGGATTATGTATGTTTGAGGTCAATGATTGATCAATGTTTGTTGATGGAGGATTAGACTCAAAGGTAACATATAACTCGATGGTGTTGAGTTTTGACCACTGTGCATAAACATCAAACATCAACTCAACACCTTCGTCATCGCAAACCTTCATCAATTTGTATTTTCACCAAAGAATACAAGATATCGATAAAACTACATCAGTTATCGTGACTCTGTCATCGAGCTGTAACTTTTTTTAATGACATTCTTTAGACGAACAAGGATACTTCCATAATGTACTTTGAACGCCTATAATCACTTACAAATGTTTTACCTTCAACTCTGTCAACAATTGAATCATTGTAATAAACAATATAAATTACTTATTGAACAATCATTATTAAGTATGAAATGTTATAAGGTATGGTGAGATAGTGTAAGTTTGTTTTCTATTTATACAAAGTATAAGGTGTTTTATTATTATTATTATTATTATTATTATTATTATTATTATTTATTAATATATTTTATTTTACTTTATTATTAGTATTTTTATTTTTATAATTTAATTATTTTAAATTTATTAAATAATTAATAACAATTGTTAAAATGAGGAGAAAAAAAATGCTAGTATGAGGTCGTCCATTGGTTGCAACCTCCAACTAGTAAAAACAAATTTGCCTCTCGTTGGACCTGCGACCTCCTATTGAGTTCAAAAAGTAGAACAATCAGGTAATATTTTTTTAATGTATGGCATTTTGGTGAACAAAAAATAAATAAGATATCTAAAAAAAATTCTTATTATTTTTATTCTCATTTTTCAAAATAAAAAAATATTTTCACAAAAGTCATTCTCTCTATATATGATATTTTTAATTTTTTTATTAATCTATTTTATTTTAAATAAGTAATTTGTTTTCTTGATACTTTCCTAAATAACATTTAATTATGGTGTTGCTATTTAAATTTAAGTTGAATATAAATCTAAAGGTTTGGTCTATTCACTCCAATCTCGGTAGAAAAAGGCTCAGTAATCTAAAATTTAGTCTGGAGATAAAAAAAATGTCTATTAAAGAATTTTTTTATTAGAGATCAAACTTAGGTATTCACGATAGAAAATCTAATTTTGAATTTAATCCAAAATCAAGATATCTATTTTTAATTTAAAAACATAAGTGAATAGATAATCTAATTTTGAATTTAATCCAAAATCAAGATATCTATTTTTAATTTAAAAACATAAGTGTTATGAATATTAATTTAAAAATTCATGTAATTACATTTAATTTATTAAAGGTGATCGCTTCAAAGTCAATTATATTTATCGAAAAGATAACAACTATACAGATAAATTAGTCGATACATATTTTTTATAACTAATTTTATTTGATGAGACTCTATATCTCTATGTATTAAAGAAAAGTTGTTTCATAATAGAGTATTATTTTCTAATTTTTTATTTTACTCCTAACTAGTCTTTGTTGTCATTTACTGTACTTTTTTCCTTTGTAGGGTTTTTTTAGAATATATTTTCAAATTTAATTATTTCCTTGGCTATTAGCTTAGTTTCATAAGTTTTGTTTGTCTATCATATTAATACAATTGATTGAGGTGCAACAAATGATAGATAAGTGTCTAGAGTCGACAACATTATTGGAATGTCTAGTAGTAATGTGATGTTATTGTACCGTAATTTTTTTGTATTAAAAACATTAATTAAAAAAGATAATAAAAACACAATTGAATATATCATTTTTTAAATTAAAAAATTTAATATTAGATATATTTTGAATGTTTAAGGTTACAAAGTTAAGCTCTTAGTCTCTCACCACTGAACTGACTTCATAGATTAATAGATAAATCAATTGTGTATGTTTTATGTTACTTTTAATTCAATTTTTTCTTCACACATATATTAAATATTGTTTTTTACAACAACATTAATTTGACATGGATCATTCGAATGCATTATTTCTCATTCTTCATGTATTTAATATGACTTTTTGTTTTCAAAAATTGTATTTAATATGATTTGACATGGAGTCATACATGTGATGTGAGAATGAATGTTATATAGGTTAGAAGTATAGATAACTCTAAAAAATACCCAAAAAAATCATAAATTTCAAGTGTTATTAAACTTAAATATTGTATATTTATCATCTTTCAACTAACTAATTACTTTTTTTCTCTCTAACTAACCGCATAAAATTATGTAACATCTTATTATTTTTTTAATAAATTATAAATTTAATAGTTAATACTTTTGATTTGATAAATTATAAGTAATATATGTTAATTATTTTTCTAGTATCTCATTTCTCTTAATCTATTATTTTGTATTTTATTGTTTTCTTTTCTTCTATTTTTTCTTTTAGCACATGTCTATAATAAATAAAATACATTTTTACTTATGTAATAATGATAATGTGTAGTCTGTGACAACGAGATAAATTATTTTAAAATCAAATTTTGAATATATATTTATATTAAGAAATTTTACTCACATATATAAAAAAACAATACTAATTATAGTATGATATATATTTATATTAAGAAATTTTACTCACACATATATAAAAAACAATACTATAGGATCTTTATTTTATCAAGACCATGTTACAAACAAATTGATAGATTTTGATACAAATAAATTTATTTGTTTTTTGAATTTAATTTAAAATGTATGGTTACCGATATTTATTATTTTAACAAACTTAATTTGATTGGACACTGTTTTTATACAAAATTATTATATTATCTTTCAATAGATTTTTTGTCGGTATATATTCTTGTGAAAAAATATTATTATATTTTATACTATAGACATACAATTATAATTTTTATATTTATATACTAAATTTAGTTTATTTTAATTATAAATTTTCTATATTAAAAATACACAACTTTGTATATTATGTATAAAACTTTATAAGAATATGGAGTTTCTACTAAATTTTGTCCATAAATTTATGTATAGAACGAGAACCAGGAACCACAACCATAGGAATTAGAAAGAGAAGGAACCCCAATAGAGAGAACCAGAAACTAAGGGAACTAAGGGAACCATGAACTTGGCTGGAAAATATTGAAATTAAATGTATGACTTATTTTTTTAAAAAATTTAATTGGCCAAAAAAAGTTAGGGTAGGTTGATAGACATTCACGTTGCTATAAGATTTAGTTGATATATAATAAAATTTAGTTGATATATAATAAAATTGATAATAAGAATTTTAATACAACAATTGCCATGATTCATATTTTTTGTTGTCGAGATCTTCTAGATGTTACTAAAACCATAAACATGAAATTTGATAAACTTTTTTTAACTGATCATACATGGATTTAAATTTGATAAACTTTTTTCAGTTGACCATACATTGATTTAAATTTGATAAACTTTTTTCAACTGTTCATACATGTTATTCAAAAAGTAATTATAACTTTAAAATAGTAAAATTTTTACTTTTCGTTTAAGTTTGATTTGTTCACAACAGTTGACGTTATTCGTTTAGGTTGCATTGACACTGAAAATGTTTAAATTCTAATATCATAAAATTGTGTGAATAATGTTCTTAAGTCATAACTCAAATGTAAAATGTTGATATTGTTAGGTTGAACATCATATTTTAAGTTCGAACTTGAGATTTCGAAATTGTGTAAGTTAATTATGATATTATTTATCGTATCTTCTAAGATAAAAAAATAGTCTCGATAATGTTGTAAAAATATTTAGATGACCGTTACATAGAATATTCTAAACTTTTATATTTTAGATGCATATTTTGGTAAAAATATAATCTCTTTTTGTAAAAGGGATTTACTATATTTTTATATACCAATAATTTTACACTGACTTTTGACAATTAATTATCATGTCAAACGAAGATTGTTTCTTTTTTGGTTGCAAAATGTGTGGCATAAACACATAATTAAAGAAATTAAAAAACATTATATATATATATATATTGATTTAAATATTGAATAAATATATTAATGATCATTAATGCTAAATGGCGAAGTTGAGTTTTGAGAGGTCTTTACGTTTACGTGTAACTAAAAAATTAGAAAATATATGTATTGAATCACAAATTGTAATATATTAAAAAATTAAGACAATATATTAATAAAATAAAATATATAAATATATACAAATCATATTAACAATTAAAATAGGTAAAGCTAAAATAAATAAGGATAATGCATAAATATATGTTGATCTGTTTTTGGATTGGTAGAGATAAGTATTGAGTTGACATGACACACTCAAAGAAATTTAAATTTTTTTGAGTGATATTTTAGACCGTACTTTCTAGTATTATCATTGATGTTCATGTATTAAGTAAATTTGAGATGTTTATTACTAAGTTGAAATTTATAAAAAAGACATTGAACTCAAACATAGTTTATGAGAGAAATGTGTTTTTGAGCGGAGTAGAAAAATATATGTTAAGTATTCATCATAATTCTTTTTTAATTGAGTTTCATAATTTCAAAAATTTAAAAAGAGAAAAATATATTACGCACCCACAATAACCTTAATCATTGGTGTCTATTGTGTGTGTGTGTAGAAACATCAATTGTTTGGTGTAAAAAGACATTTATAAGTGTTGATAGAGTTCTAACGTATTTTCTATCTTAGACTGAGTTACCAAATATCCTCATCATAATGTGGTGATAGATCTTAATGTGGTGATGGCTAATGATCATGTAAAATTAGATTTATTATAAGAATAAGATAATTGATTAAAGAAATCAAATAATAATTCAAAAGGAAGAGAGAGAAAGAGACATGGTAGCATGTAGAAAAAAGAAAATGTATTGATCAAAAAAATTTAAAAGAAAGAAATTTATAGAGAATAATATATTAATTATTTGTCATTATATATACAAATTTATTTTTTGAAACATTGAGATTTTTTTAATCATATTTTGTCAAAAAAAAAGTTTTTATTTATTTATTTGGGTTAAATATGTACACGTGATTAATGATTTTTTTGGGGTGTATTTAGTCGGATAGCCAAAAAAATCCATTTTATTTGTGTTTTAATGCATATTAACAATATTCATTTTTTAGAACATACAAAAAAAATTTGGTACTAGAAAGTATTCAATTTTTTTCTTTCTAAATAAAAAATATTCAATTCAAATTAAGAGTCTATTTGAAAAGAATGTGTAATTTGCTGAAAGATACTATTTTTATTTGGTGCATTTAAAATAAATGCTTTAAGTAGGAGATTAGTATCACATAAATAATTAATTTGTTAGATAAGTGTCATTTTATTGTAGATTAGTGTATTATAACCTTCTTCACATTATATACAAAACATTTAAGACACGAAACTTATGAAATAAAACATCTCTTTTTTAAAGATACATTCAAAATAAGCTACTTATGAAATAAACATTTCTGTTTTAACGATCTGATTGTGAAATAACAATTAATCATTTAATAAAAACTAATTCATCACTAATAATAATCCGATATATAGCTTATATAATAAGTTATATATTAATATATTATAATTTTTTTATGAGACAAATCATTCTTCCACCACAAATTGAATATTTTACCTTTTTAAAATATGACAAAAATTTAATTTAAAAATAAAAAAAATTACAAAACTAAATACGCAATATTAGATTTATATATTTATCTAAAAAAAATGTTATATTTTATAAAAGAATATATTATTGAAAAAAATCTGAAGATTAGATATAAAAATAAATCTTAAAGCATAATGCAGAAAATGATATAAAAACGGGTGAACATAGCCATCACACTTTCCTTCACTATTTGCAAGTTGTGAGTGGATATAGTTTTTCAACAGAATAAATGGTGAGATAAGGGAAGGGATAAAAGAAATATGAGTTCAAGAAGTAAATTTATATAATGTAATAATTTTTTTTTTAAATTAGATAGAAAAATAAAGGTTTAAAAGAGTAAAGCAAAGTGCTAAAAACAACATAAAAAATGGATGCATATAGTGATAACACTCTCAGTACACGAAAACAGTGAATTGATATCATTTTTTGAAAGAAGAAATTGTGAAATGAGTATGGAGAGTGGGATTTTTTTCCCTCAATAATCCAATTTTTTTTTAAAAAAATTATCAAATTATTCTTTTTAGAAAACTATATATCAAAATGCGTCAGTTTTTGTTTTTTTTTTTAATTATAAGTCATATTTATAAATGACGACTTTCATAAAGAAGTTTAAATTTACAAATGCGACTTCTTTAAGAATTTTTTTTTTAAACTAACCAAAAAATAATAATTCAATTATAAAAAACAACAAGACAAATTTTAAATTAAGTAGATTGACTAGAGTTTTTTGTAACATTTGAACATATTTTCGAGTATGACTAGTTAATCGACGTAGTCCGTATTTTGTTGTCACTTTTTCTATAATGTCTAATACGGATTCTATTTGAACGATCTTTTTTAGACGAGTACTATTAGAGAAAAAATATAAAAAAAATGTAGACTACGTTGGTTAACAAGTCATATTCGAAAATATTGTTCAAATGTTACAAAGAACTCTAGTCAATTTACGTAATTTAAAATTTGTGTTGTTGTTTTTTATGAATGATTATATATATATTGTTAATTTAAACAAATTGAAGAAAAAAATTGCTAAAAGAAGCCTTCTAGCAAACTCAGACTTCTTTAAAAAAGTTGTCATTTGCAAAGGCGACTTATAACTAAGAAAAAAAAATTAGTATATAATTTTTTAAAAAGTGAAGTTTAATAATTTTTTTTTAAAAAAATAAAGGGTATTGAAAAAAAATCCACATAGATAGGTCATGACAATCCTAAACTAAAATCCCCAACAATTCTCTTTAAAAATAATTTATTAAAAAAATTACAAAAAACAAACTATTATAAATATAAAATAAATTACAATCTTCCAACTATGTAAATTGAGCCCAAAGATTTAGAGATATAGTAATCAAATAAATTGGTTCAAAACTCAAAAAATTTAATCAAAATTAACTAAATGAATTTGATTTAAGTTTTTTGTATTTTGACTTCAAATTAAAACTTATGACCTTTATTGATTTTGATATTTTTATATTCATATTTGTAAATTTACATTTATAATTTTTATATTCAATATAATATTATACAATTCTTTTATCAAGTCAAATAATTAATATATATATATATATATATATATATATATATATATATATGTGTGTGTGTATTTAAAGATATAATATATTTTAAATTAAAATAATAAATAAATATATATATCTACTTACCTACATGTATCAAAGGCCGTGTTGCTCTTTTGGATTGATTGGACCTTTCATTTCTTATCCCAACATTATACATGTTAGGAAAAGTGTACCATTTCACACCCATGTCTACAACAACATCTAACAATTTTGCTGATACATCACACCCAACAATTCTCCTAATTAAACACTTCAGATAAAATACCAAATAATTTTATATCAATAAGCAAGACAAAATCAGGCCCACAAATCAAGTTAGTGCAGCCAAACAACGTTGTGCTTTTAATTTGGATGCATGAATCCAACCCCAAGGTTATTCATTCTGGTTTCACTTTAATTTTGTCCCTCCTTTTCCCATCTCAACGTACTGCATTTGTTTTGATGGTATTAGAGTTTGGTAGGTTCAATGTATTATTAGTTTCGAGAGTTTTAGTCATGTGATTCTCTCAACTGAGATCATGTTGATTAATTAACTTCAAACTTAATAAAACAAAATTAGTTAAATGTATTTTCTTCTATCTAAAAATTTTAAGTGTCTTTTGTTGAAATTTATTTAATAATAACAACAAAGTTGTCAGAAAATAAAACTAATATCAATTGAATGATATTTTAAGATAAACCTCGTTAAATGGAGTGAAATTTAGTTATATTCACTTATATTTAAAACCAAAAATATAAGTATTTGTTTGCTCATTATTTTATGTAACGTCGTTTATAAAATTGTGACCAAGGCCAGTTATATCATATAAAATTGTGAACAAATACATAAAAAACATCATGTACATTGCATGAGGCCAAATTCATTGATTGAAATATGTAATATATAAAAAATATTCTGTCAATATTAAACCAAACAAATACTACATAAGAAATAGAACACAAAAGAACACTGCACCAATACAAGAACACTGTAAAGCGACACAAAATCACATAAAATACGAAAGAATTACTAATTTATTTATAAATCACTTATTAACATAAAGTTGATGATTAAAATGACTTAAAATGAGTGATTTCGAATTAAAAAATAATTTGAAATTACTCACCTCTAATCGATAATAAAAAAATGACTTAAAACCAAGGATTTTATGGGAGGAGCGGCTGATAAGCAAGTTAAATTAAAATGAACATTATACCATAATAAACAATTAAAAAGGCTATTAACAAAACTAAACAAATTAAAAAAGGCACTTCAGTGTTATATTTTCCATAATAATAATAATAATAGTAATAATAATAATAATAAATAATAATAATAATAATAATAATAATAATAATAATAATAATTTATAAAATGTATCAAAACGTAGTGAAATATTTTTTTCAGAATATTTTTTTATAAGCATTATTTTCAAAATATACACAAAGTAAAAACAGAAAAGAATATAAAAAAATAAATTATGAATTTAAAAGAGAAGTATTGTCAATGTAAATGTAAATGATAATCAATAATAATTGGTTATGTTGATAAAATTTTCAATGACTATTTTTGATTTAAAAATTATTTAATATGATGTAACTAATTAAATAATTATGATTAGTCGATGATTTAAAATTTTACTTTGTCAGCCCACTCTACCTTTAAACTCATAAACTATTATGCACAAGCACACTCCTGAATATGGCACAACTCCTTTTTAAAGTTTCACCCTAGCTTTTAACATGGTTTATAATAAGTTCTAAAATAGAGGGGAAAATTTCATTTTTCATATATATATATATATATATATATATATATATATAATTCAACATAATCGATAAATTTCACTAATTAAATTATTGATTATTCAATAATATATTAATGATCAAGTATATATATATTTTTTTTTATAAATTCAAATACATAACTATATAATCTACCTATTGATATTTATTTATATTTTTTTAAAGTTTATTATACGTTCATTAGAAATAATTTAATGAAGTACCGGACAATTTTAAAATTTTATAAAAATTTGTATAGTTAACCTACTTAATAAGAGCTGAAGTACCAAGTTCAAATCCTCAATAAAAATTGATATATAGAAGCAATATCTTATTTTTGTAAATGGGTCATTAATTAGTGTCCATTTGATTAATATAAATGTCTCATTCCCCAAATTTTTTAATAAAAAAATCCATATATAGAAGCAATATTCTATTTTTGCATGAAATAATTTACTTTCAATTATACCATTTATAATTTTTTTAAGTCTAAATTCTTGTGGGCCTAATAGTTGAGAAATAAGAGCAAGGGAACCTCCAAATTTCTTTATGTGCATGCTCTTAATTGCACACAAGGAATTTAGACTAAAAAGTGTTTTTAGACAGAAAGGGCCTAAATTCTTGCATAATAGTTGAAAATTTTCCTAAAATAACCTTGAGAGGGAATGGAAATCGATTACCATAATTCAAAAACAAAATTTTGTTGAGTAACTTATTTGCGCATGAAGGTGGCTCAAAAAAGGCCAGGGGAACCTCCCCTCTCACACTCCTATTTATTTTTTTAAGTGTATACAAATAAATAAAACATACAATAAACTTAAAATAAAACAAAATTATATAAGAAATGCAAAAAATAAGAACACACTTTAGCAAAATAAAAGAATAAGAATACACTTTAGACGGGCAATACCTAGTTTTGATGTGACTTTTTCTTATATTCATTTTACCCTTAAAAAAATTTAACTTTAATCCAATATTACTTATATAAAAAAAATTGAAGAAACTTTTAATCTCAAATATGAGAAATATAAGATTTTTTTTTTTAATCTTAAAATATAAGAAAAAGTTACGGTTTCAAAAGTGTATGTATTGCTTAAATATTTTTTATAATATTTTGTTTTAACTAGAAATGTAATTAATGTTTATATTTAGTTGGTGTAAAAATATTTAATGTCAAAGTTATTTTAAGACATTTTTTCAAAACAATTAAATAAGTTTTTTTTATCTTGAATTTTTTTTTATATATATAAGATCAGAATGAGTAAATAACTCATGATAAATTTTTAGAAAAAAAGGTAATTGTATAACAACGACAACCGCATAAAGCATTTACCCTACAGTATAGTTAGAAATAAGTTTGATTAATTACTATCTACTAATTCATATATAAAATTCTATTTATTTATTATTTTTGTAAAAGTAGAAAAACATATAAAATACACAAATAACTTAAATTAAATCAAATTTATATTAAAAAAGAAAAGCACAACAAATAATAACACTTTAGCATAATAACAAAAGAAGACCGTCTGATTGCTAGTATGTATAAAACCGTGAAAAGTATGGGTGAAAAAGGTGTTATTTATTTATTTATTTTTGACGTTAATCAGTTAAATCAATTGTAACAAAAAAAAACTATTACATGAAGGACATTTTTTTTCCACTCAAATAGTGTTTATTTGAAATTAAAATATGCTTAGCTAAATTATAAACAGATATATTAACAGTTATCTTTATATGAGCAACTATAGTTAAAGAAGAAAAAAAAAACATTGCAACAATCAACCAAAGGTGATCAAACACGAGAAGAATGATTGAGTTGTGTTTACCTAAATTTAATTGTTTTTTGAATTCTTAAACTAATTTTAGTTCTGGCGACTTAACTGTTTTAAATGATCAGAGGCGACAACAAAATTAGTAATGCATAAGTAAAATACAACGCACATATTTTATATTGATTCACCACCAATTTGGTAGCTACGTCCAATCCTATCACAAAGAAAGATGTATCCACTAATTCAAAACATGAATTACAATAACACTTAACTCTACAAGTCAGTCTTCTCAAAACAACCTGAACTTACAGACTTTTTGAGGCAAGTCATACATTGACCCTACAAGTCAAGTTTTCTTTACACAATCTGAAATCTACAAATTGTTAGAGAAAAACTATCGACTTGACCCTACAAGTCAAGTATTCTCAACACAATCTAAGATCCACAAATTGCTTGAGGCACACTAAAGCCACTGTCGGGCTGAGTTACAATGAGTTGAAAATTGGTTTGGTTTTTCTACTACTAAGGAAATGTGATATAACAATTTTCTCACACTACAACACTTAGAATATTTTACTTTGAACAAGTTCTTTGCTAGAACTTAAAACCTTAAACTCTAAATACTTAGAAGACTTTGAGCTCTTAAGGTTTTTTGAATAACTTTGGTTTTTAGGATTTCTGAGTTTTTGAGTTGTGCTTTCATTTTTCAACTTGATTGCTATTTATAGAAAAAAAATTAGGGTTTTAATATTGTTCCTTGAGGATTCTGAATCATATATTTTTTCCAGCTTAGTCAACAATCATTTCATCCAAATATAGTTCAGATTGATACGATCTTGATAATATGATCGTTAAGTAATTTTTTATTTCCCAATCTGATCTGAGCAAAGCAATTCTTCTAGAAAGATATTATGCGTATTTGTTTAGATTACGTTTGCAATTTGGTTCACTTGAGTCTTCCTTTATACGCTTGATTTGATTTGGACGGGAACAATTTGGGGTTTCTCTTGGACCTTCAGAAGTAAGGATACGACTAAGTCCAATTCAATATTTTGCTCAATCTATCAGAGCCTTAATTTGACCCTTCATGAGAGTCGTTGACTTTTCTCCATCATAATCATTGACTAGATTGTTGGAATCAGATGTTGTGTTGCTTGAACAATTTTATCAAAGGCAAACATGTGTCACTTATAATTAGGGGCTTGGGCCACTTCACCTTTGTTGCATTGTCAGAGTTAGTGCAACTTCAGAGGCAACATTTTCGAATGCATTGCAATTATTAGAGCCAACGGAACATGAGCTTCAGAGGTAGGCTTGAAAATATGGTTCATCAGAAGCATGCTAAAGTTACCATTCATCATAGGCATGCTAAAGTTACCATTCATCATAGGCATGCTAAAGTTAATGTTCATCATAGGCATGCACAAATATTGTTCATCAGAGGCATGCAGAAGTACAGAAGCACACTAAGCTTCTAGAAACACATTGATCTACCAGAAACACATTGAACTATCAAAGGTAGATGCACATACTTTTCCAAAACGTACATTTGTCTAATTATGAGGATTTTGTTGACTCATGTGACTTTGTTTCCTCTGGCCTTTTTTACTTTCTCTAGTGATTTCTTCTAGTCACTTCCTCTGGTTGTTTCCTTTAGTCGTTTCCTCTAGTTCCAACAATCTCCGATTTGCTTCTGATGTTGTTTCTTTTGATTTCTTTGTTATAATTCCTACACACTTAATAAAATCATTAGTGCAATAAATTGTTCTTACAAAATACTTTTATTAACGTCAAAACTACACAGATGAATTGTTCCTGTGACCAACTAGGTTCCAACATTAACCACAATGGAACTTAAAGAGTTGTTTAAAGAAGAGTCTATTTCTATCTTGATGCGACAAAAACCCAGATTAAGAGCGAGTTTAAGTGTCAATCTAAAATTCATTGCTTTAGTCACACATAACGAGGGAAAGTAGTAATTTTCTGATAAGCAAGAGCTAAGACCACAAAAAATAAAGTGTTATCTATACTATATATAAAGAGAGAACTAAGTTTTTGTGTTGCTTTTTTGTGTCTAATTTTTACCATTCATTCAAAATATTTTAATTACAATTTAATTCTTCTTTGTCTAATTTAGTAGTTGAATTTTTCAAATATCTATATATCTCTTTTTGTTTGGTACACAAGTATATGTATCTTTATATAAAAGAATACTAACTTTTGATTTATCATTTTTCTTTCAATTTTCCTCTTTAGTTTTCTTCTATTTTGATCCTTGTTTGCCAATACAAACAACTGTATTTTTTTAAAAATTGTATAAAATTTTGTAATTCTTGTATTATTTTTATCAAATTATGTCTGCGTGCTAGTTTTGTTGAAAAATTCCTCTTTTATACTTTCTACCGTGCTTCTACCTTTCCAAACATTGCGTTAAATGGATTGACTATATAAATATATATAAAGGTACATAAAAGAAGAGAAAAAAACTAGTTCTTTTTAAAAAAACTCATTAATGCTTGATTATTTAATTTTATTTCATATTCATATAAAGGGATTGTTGGTGCTGTGGATGACAAAGACGAGTATCTACATATTTACCAGACATTATCCGATACGATGAGTGGTTGGTGTTTAATAGAAATAAAAATGTAACACATAAAGATAAAGTACGGTGGTGGATAGGGTTTTCATTATATAGGGACGATGAGTTAGGTGGACTTTGTTCTGAGTAATGGTTAAACTTAATAAATAGATAAATAATTAAAAATCTATATATTTTTTGAAATAATAATATGAATAATTACATAATATAATTAGAGTATTATGCATTTTTATGTGTTTTTAATGTAACTAACATAATAAAATTCTATTTAATCATAACTAATTTATAACTACTTTAAACCATATTCCTCAGTTTCTATTTATATAAAAAGTAAGTCAACAAAAGATGTTGTATTTGGTTTAAATTTTAAACTAATTACATCAACTTTTGTTAAATTTGGATCTTTAAATGTCAAATTTGGATGAATAGTAATCATAATTTATTGAGTCTTGCCTTTAGGGGTGAGAATAGGTCAGATCAGGCCAGACTTTGAAAGATCTGAGTCTGACCTACGATTAATTTTTTAGGCCTAAGTCGGACCTACAGTCTATCATAGCTTTTTTTTTTCCAGTCTGGTCTGTCATTTTTAAAAGTCTGACCTGTAAACCTATTTAAAAGTCTTATTCACATTAAAATATTTAAATGCTCTACTCATACCACATGATACTCTCCACATATCAATATCAATATCAATGTACATATCTATATATATTAAATAAAAAATAATTTTTCTAACAAAATAATTTTTAAAAAATATGAAAAAAAACAACCTTTAACCGTAAAAAATAATTTTTGGTTTCAAATAATATTTTTTTTTTTTTGAAACAAACGCATCCATTATTACCTCTCAAACAAATATGGAACGGCTAATGAGTGATTGACTAATTGAACGACTACCGAATATAGAACAACTACCAAATATGAAATCGCTACCAAGTGATTGGTTAATTTTTTAGGCCTGAGTCTGACCTACGGTCTATGAGTGATTGATTAATATTTTAGGTCTAAGTCTGACCTATGGTCTATCATAGTTTTTTTTTTTTTTTTTTTTTTTTTTTTTTTTTTTTTTTTTTTTTTTTTTTTTTTTTTTTTTTTTTTTTTTTTTTTTTTTTTTTTTTTTTTTTTTTTTTTTTTTTTTTTTCCAGTATGGTATGTCATTTTTAAAAGTCTAGTCTGACCTGTAAGCTTATTTAAAAGCCTTATTCACATTAAAACATTTAAATGCTCTACTCATACCACATGATACTCTCCACATATCAATATCAATGTACATATCTATATATATTAAACAAAAAATAATTTTTCTAACAAAATAATTTTTAAAAAATCTGGAAAAAAAAAAAAAAAAAACAACCTTTAAACCCTAAAAAATAATTTTTGGTTTCAAATAATATTTTTTTTTCTGAAACAAACGCATCCATTATTACCTCTCAAACAAATATAGAACGACTAATGAGTGATTGACTAATTGAATGAATACCGAATATGGAACGACTACCAAATATGAAATCGCTACCGAATATGGAATGACTACTGAGTGATTGACTAATTGATAAAATTTAAAATAAAAAATAATATTATTAATGTAATAATAAAAAAATAACATTAATAAATAATAAAATATATATAGGTCGGCTTGTCAGGCATAATAGGCTTTTTTATAAGCATAAGACAGACCTATTTAAATAAATAGGTTTTAAAAATAGTTTGAGCCTAGTCTTTTTATTAAATGGGCTAGGTCAGGACAAACCATAAGTAAGTCAGGCCATAGACCTCTGACGAACGGCCTAGTCTATTCTCATCTCTACTTGCATTAGAAGTTCGATCAAGAGTTGATAAGCAAAGACAACTTTATTCGAACCTCAACTTCTTCTCGGCAAAGTTCAACACAACAATTAGAAAGAAGATATTTGCACCAACAAAGACCAAAAAGAAATAGCCATTGTTGTGTGATTTGAAAGGATAAACATAAGAGAAATAGAAAATTCCACTTAAAGATATCTAAATTCTAACTACCTTAAACCATATTCTTTGATATGTTCTTATTTATAATAAAAAGTAGGTCAACAAAAGTTGTTGTATTTGATTTAAATTTTAGACCAATTACATCAATGAAAATGATAATTATTTTACTACCACATATAAAAGCACAAAAAAACTAAAAGTCAAAGAAACATACCACACATTTTTTTTTTAAATTAATAAAGGTGTGGAAAAGAATTTGTCTTGTATACTTTGACACTTCCACAAACCGATATTCACAAAAAATCACTTTAAAGATGTCA
This sequence comes from Cicer arietinum, assembly GCF_000331145.2. Taxonomy (NCBI): domain Eukaryota; kingdom Viridiplantae; phylum Streptophyta; class Magnoliopsida; order Fabales; family Fabaceae; genus Cicer; species Cicer arietinum. Next base: position 59,040,994 of record NC_021164.2, on the reverse strand, counting down.
ATGTTGCACATTTTTTTTATTATTAAAACTCCTTGCTCCAATCTTTTTCCAAAAGCTGAATTCACACGAAATAATATTTTTCTTTTTCCAAAAACCAAAACAAATTGGATGAATAGTAATCATAATTTGTTGAACCTTGCATTAGAAGTTCGATCAAGAGCTGATAAGTAAAGACAACTTTATTCAAATCTCATTTTTTTTCTCGGTAAAGTCCAACACAATAATTATAAAGAAGAGATTTACACCATTAAGGAATAATCGTTGTTGTGTGATTTGAAAGGATAAATAGAAAAGAAATAAAAAAGATAATAAGGAAAGTAGAACCAACTAAAAACTTGATAAAAAATATCAAGAATTCAATTAAAAATGAAAAGTAAAAATTGATCAATGAAAATTTTCTCAAGAAAATCTTGAGAAAAAATATAACAGAATAATTATTGTTTTGATAGTATGTTATGGTTGAGTCTAAAAGAGAGAAATAATTAAAAAGAATAAATAATAATTTAAAATTAAAAAATTATATTATATAATTGAAGTATGATACACTTTTATATAATACTCTTAACTAACATAATAAATTTTTACTTAATTATAATTAATTTCTGACTACTTTAATCTATTTTTAACTATATCTATTCTACTTAATAAATTTATTATCTATCAAAGAGAGAAATATGAAAAGAATGAAAGAGACGTGTGATAAAAATAGCCTGATAAAAACAGAAAGAAATAATAGAAAATGTGAGAAATGTGATAAAAATATATAATTAAAGAGAAAATAAGTCATCAATTTGAAGAAGAAACCCAAGTCTCTCGTATACTAAATTACTAATCGACAATGACATAGTTTATGGACCACTTGTAGAACAACCCTTGTTGTTATTAATTTATTAATTTTTTTTTTGAAGAAAATTGTATTCATTTTTTTGGTGAGTGGTTATTATTTTTTATTTTTATTTTAAACTAGTACTCAATTCAATTGTACATTGTAAATATTGTAATTCTTAAAAATCTTTGACTCTGTTTGGATAGGATGATTGAAAATTATAAGAAAATTATAATTTTAGGTAATTTAAATACTTCACTTGAATATTTTTCATTTTTAAATTTGTTGTTTGAATAAAAAATTTGCTCTTTTAAAATTGATATAATTTTATAAACTTTTTTTAAAAAAATTGGGTCAAAAATGAAAATAAAATTTATACCAAAATGAAATTTTAGAAAAGTCGATGGACTATTTTGTAAATTTTTAAGGACAAATTAGCAAAATATGAAGAAAAAAAATAGAAATAAATTTACAAAAAATAAAAAATATAGAACTAATATGCAAATTTTCAAATATACATGGTCAAACTTGTAAATTTGAAAAAAATATAGGGACAATTTAATGATTTATTTATCATAAAGTAAAAAAAGAATTTAAAATTCTTAAGTTTTAGGTGGTATTTAAAATTATTTAAATTTAATTTGACAAAATACTTTATGAAATCCTTTCATTAAAATTCGTTCAAATTTATTACCCAAAGTAATTTGCATTGAAAAATTTAATTTAATTTTTTTTAAATTACATTCCCTAAAAAAACTCTCAAATCCAAACATATTTTAAGTATATGTAATATTATTCTTTTATGTCAATTTCATGCAAGACGTCACAATCCACTCAACTACGAGACACATGATCACAAATTAATATTTGGACACAAATATAAAAAATTAATTCATATGTATTTTAAAAATAAATAAATAATATATTTTTTTGTGTCGAAATAATATGTAGAAACAATTGTTCTAACCAAGTATTTCCCCTCATCTACACCCTTATCGTAAAATAATAAACACAAGTCCACAATGTTCCTTGTCACTTGTCTTGAATGTTAGAATTAATTAAGTTGCATATCTTCATTCCACATCTTTCAAAATTAAAACCTCACAAATCGCACGTTTTTCTTGCATCCATTTCACTTTCCTTTCCATGCCAACATGGTCCTACTTCCTTTTCTTCATTTAACTTCTACCGTATCGATCTCATCTATCTACCTCTTTTTGCACCTTATTATTAGTTTATTACTATTATGTACGTTACTTTTTCTTTGTCTCACACACACAACTAGCCCCCAAGTCTTTCAAACATTTAAATAAAATCAAGTTGTTTTCATAGCTCACTCTTTAGGACTTTTTTTATGGTCGTTAGAAAATCCTGCGGTTACGCAATCCAAGCGTTAAAAATAGTTTTATCAAACCACATTTGGATAATTTTATTAGTTTGTGATAGCGGTTAAAAAAGTTTTTAAAGATTGAATGTTTAAATTTTGGTCAACAACAAAATATTCAACATAACAACTGATATATTAAGTTTTGTAAAAAAAATATATTACTTTTTATAGACTAATTACATCATTTTTTATTGATTAAATTTTACTTTAACTATCTCTAATTAAAAAAAATAGAGAAAATAATATTTATCTATCCATAAACAATCATTAGATCAATTTGTTACAAGTTCAAGAAATATACATTTTATTATACAAAACGTATGATTGAAATTAAGTATGATAACATAACCTATTGTAGATATTCACTCCAACCCGTCTTAATTTGGACGGAGAAAACCTGTTTTGATTGAATGTGGGTGCAGATTTTTCTCGAAATTAAAATTTGGAGACGAGAACGAGTTTGAGAGTGGTGATGTCCACCTCGCACCCACATCCAAACTCGCCTCGAAAGTAATATTATTGTAATTTTTAAATTTTATATGCATATATATATTGAATACACTTTATATTTTTTTAAATATTAAAAATTACAATTTTATCTCTATAGAAAATCTTTTTTAATTTTTCTGATAACAATTTGGTTATATTAATTACATTATAATCACTAAAAAAAAGTTATTTAACCTCATTGTAATCAACTTTTTGATTCTAAATCAATTCAAAAATGATTCTTACTCTTCCTTTACTATTTTTCTATTTGTTGGAGTATGTTTCTTAAGAGTAAATGTGTCAATGTCAAGGAAATCCATTTTCCACTATATATTGATACAAACAAAGGATATTTAGTATCAACCTTAGAAAACAAATCCACAACAAATAAAAAAATAGGCTAGTGGTAGCACCTAGCAACAATGTTGAAAACCCAAACAGATTGGCCAGAGCCAATAATCAGGGTTCAATCTTTGTCTGAAGGATGCAAAGATTCAATCCCTGAAAGATACATCAAGCCACCAATTGATAGGCCATTTGTACAAAACTCTTGTTATGATGGAATCAACAATATTCCAATTATAGACCTTGGAGGTTTGAATGGTGATGACCTTGATGTTAGAGGTTCAATCCTTAAGAAAATCTCTGAGGCTTGTCGTGAGTGGGGTTTTTTCCAAATTGTTAACCATGGTGTAAGCCATGATTTGATGGACAAAGCTAGGGAAACTTGGCGTGAATTCTTTCACTTGCCTATGGAAGTGAAGCAACAATATGCAAACTCACCAAAGACTTATGAAGGGTATGGTAGTAGACTTGGTATTGAAAAAGGTGCTATTCTTGATTGGAGTGATTACTACTTTTTGCACTATTCTCCCTTCTCTCTTAAGGACTACAACAAATGGCCTTCTTCTCCTCCATCTTGCAGGTAATTAACCAATTTTGTTTTCACACCTTAATCATGGATTTCGATTCCATGCAATGTTACTCCATGCAGTCACACTAATCTCGCTCGTTTAAGGCATATTTTTATTTTTTGAAACAAACATCCAATTTTAAATCAGATAACCGACACTATGTGACCACACATAAATTTAGCATAAATTCCTTTAAAGAAAAGTGTACTAAGATTCTATTCAATCAATGGTCAATTCAACAAAAGTTATCAAACTTCTAATTGGACAAACCGTAAAGAAGTAACAAATAATTCAACTATGTATACGTGTAATTATGAAATTAAATGAGAAAAGAAACTCACCTGTTGGCGAATAAATAGATGGACTATTTGTTATACATATGACTCCATATACTCCATGGACAAACTAATTTTCTAATTGTCAAAATTTTAATGTTTATCTATATGATATTTTATTCAATATTATTATTATTATTATATATTAAACGATATATTATTATATTTATGAATATTAAAGTAAAAATTTGGTAACCTTTTTAAGGAGCAAGACTAAAAAAAGAAAGAAAAAATTTAACTAGATTATATATAGTGGGAAAAGGGCTTAACTAGCTATCTCACTATATAATTGTGTATGTGCAGAGAAGTGTTTGATGAGTATGGAAGAGAGCTAGTGAAGCTATGTGGGAGATTAATGAAGGTTCTATCAATAAACCTTGGATTAGAAGAAGAAAAACTTAAAAATGCATTTGGGGATGAAATAGGGGCATGCATGAGAATAAATTTTTATCCAAAGTGTCCAAGGCCAGAATTGACATTAGGACTATCATCACACTCTGATCCAGGAGGGATGACTATGTTGCTTCCAGATGATCAAGTAGCTGGCCTTCAAGTACGAAAATTTCATCATTGGATTACTGTTAATCCTGCTCCATATGCCTTCATTGTCAACATTGGTGACCAAATACAGGTAAGATCATTTTTTTATTACTTTTGAGATATTGTTTTTTATTAAAATTATTTAAATTTTTACATATTAATTTACAATAGAGCATTTACAAATGTGCAATAACTGATGTACTTGCACACTTAAACGACTAAAAGCTTATTTTTGTCTAAAAATATATTTGTCTTTCATAATTATACTACCTAGAATGCTTGGCCAGTATTTATGATAAATACATATATGAATCTGTCCACGTGGAGAGACACATGGAAACTTAATTGGATTGTTCTTTCAAACATCGAAAGGTTACAATACTATGCACATGCCCTTTAGGTACGATGTTTTTGATTATTTGAGATGATTTATTTGGTCATGGAAAGCAAGTTAAAATTTTGTCCACATAAAAAAGAGTTTTTATTCTTTGTAATGTCACATTCCATATTTTTCTACTTGGCGTCAAATTCTGTTAAGTTAGTAAGTTATAATCACAAATTCATTGAATACATTTGGATGTAGTTTGTTAATTTAGACCAACTAAAAAAATTAGTGTATTAAATTGACAAGTTATAATTAAAAATTTATAAAATATACTTTAAGGTGCGATGTAATTTGTTAATTTATGTCCATTACAAAATAAGCTGAATGAAAATTGACAAACTTTTTTATATATAGAAGAAGATATCAAATTAAAGAAATACATTAAAAATTATATTTATTTTATAGTATTGTGTCAGATAAATAATTTTTAAAATCAACAGTTAGATTGAAAGTTACTATTATATAAATCATATCTATAAATTTTGACATTAAGTTATAATTATTTCTCATATTATCAAAATTCGTCAAGATTAATGTTATATACAATTATCTTTGACGTTAATCTTATCATGTCATGATAATATAAAAAATTATTATAAATTAATGTCAAAATTTATAAATATCATTTATATTGATTTTGAAAAATATTTCTATAATACGATGTTATTGAATAAATATAACTCTTTGAGTGTATTTTGAAAATCATTTTTCAAAACCAATAAAAATGTACCCCTTCTCTATTTTGAACAAAACATATCTGCACTTCTCATCTTATCATAGGGAAACAAAATTTCTTAAAAGTAATAAAATTAATTTATTGGTTTTTTTATTAAGTTAAAATGACATTAAGAAAAATAACAAAGTACTAAAAAAATGTTAGATCTTAAAAATAACATTAATTTAATTAAAGAGTAGAGTTATAGTGTGTGTAAGAAGAGTGCAAATCATGCAATCCACTTTGCTCCATTTTTCTATAGCTCTATGTCTTAATTTGAAATATATGTCCGTAACAATTGTGAACATGAAAGTAATTGGTTAATTCGTTTGTGTTTTATGAACAAGCAGGTTCTAAGCAATGCAACATACAAGAGTGTGGAGCACCGAGTAATCGTGAATTCAGATAAAGAGAGAGTTTCCCTTGCATTCTTCTACAACCCCAAAAGTGATATACCAATTGAGCCACTAAAAGACCTTTTAACCCCCGAAAGGCCCGCACTATACCCACCAATGACCTTCGATGAATACAGGCTCTTCATTAGAATGAGAGGCCCTTGTGGCAAATCTCAAGTCGAATCTATGAAGTCTCCCATATAATATATAATCATCATCATCATTATTCCCTAAGTAAAATTGAATTAAAAAAATTGATAGGTTTTATCAAAATTTTAAATTAAATATATCAATTTTTTTAATCAATTTTTACTTATATTTAAGATCGGAGAGAATATCTATTTAAATGGTTTAAATTCATCCAATTACACATTGAGCCATATATAGAGTGAAGATATATATTTAATTTATTGATATAGGAAAAGCTATTTTCTTCTTAGGCTTCAAATAATAATATGGCTAAATATGAACGGACCACATATATTATAATTTTCCTTGCCTCCCACTTCCCAATCCACGATTATGGTGATGATGAAGTGCATACTAGTTTATTACCACGATATTAAATACTCAAAGAATATAGGGAATGCTTGATAAAATCTCCTTTTTAAATTATATTGTGTACGATTCATAAAAAAAAAATTGTGTACTACAAAAGTAATAATTATTGAATTTCACTCCTTTCCTTTCCCACTTGTGTACTACTATTGCTGTTCTGAAAAAATTCCAAGTTATTCTCTTTTTGATTTATATTTTATTGCGGATCGCACCACTATAAATCAGCACTAGCTAGTTATTTTAGTTGTACTAATATTTCACGAGATAATTTTCTTTTTTCTTTCTCTGTTGAATGATGATCTCACTTTCATCGTATAAAGTCTAAAATAATAGCTTTACTTTCATTGTACAAGTCTATAAGGATAGCTGTAAGGCCCATGAAGCACTCAACAGCAATTAAAAACAGAAAGCAGATTTTGACCAAAACAAAAACATAAATATATATACACACATACACTGAGGCACTTTATTGTACTGATGTGTGATCAATAATATTTTTGTTCCTCTTAACAAGAAAGTACTGAATATACTTTCCAAGAAAATACTGATATACTTTCAATAAGATTAACTTACTCCAAATGTCTTAGTGTAATGGTAATGAATAATAAGATTAACCTTTCAACTTTGCATCCTGGAGTATGCGTATAAAGGAGTTGTTGTACATAACTATACAATTCTTTTGAATTCTAGTAAGCTAGAAACTAATATAAACTCTACCTAAATCTTCTTAATTCAGGTGAATGTGGTATGTTCTGAATTTCCTATGGGAAAAAAAGATTTTCCTACAACCATGATTTTCAAGAGCTTACTATTTTCGTTGTCATTTGACATGAATTTTCAATTGCTAACTCGCAAACTTCAGGAGAGAAGAAACTCCATACTATAATATTTAACCACTTCATCTCCAAATAAAACATGAGAGAAAAGAGAGTGCACTACATTAGAGAAGAATTTCCAATTGCTTGCTCATTCATTATTCAGTCACAAAACATAAACACCTTTTTTTTTTCCAGTCTACATTGACTCATCACTATATTGTATTAATCAATTACATCAAGCAACAACTTACATAAACAAAGATGAAATTTGATTTATTATAAAAGGATAATCACACGAATCACTAGCTGCAAATTACAGATTATACACAACTGAAACCTAGACAATAAAACCCAAAAATAATAATAGGATTAAACGCAAAAATCGCTTCACTATATGGTACAGCTAAATTATACATCCAAGTAGATAAGACAACAATGGCTGATGGTAATTCAGTCTAAGATTATTCTTGGTGGAAGGTGTACACTTGCAGCTTGCTCTGAACATGTGGCTAGTTTCACAATAGAACTACCAGTGAGGTTGTATCTACTCTGCACTTCATTGAATCCTCCACAGAGAACTTGCTCAACCCAGTTCTCCACATCCATATCCCTGTCTGCAACATATGCGGCTGCAAGCAATTGGTCCATGACTTCTGTTTGGATTTGTAAGGCACATTCAGATCCAATAATTTTTTTGAAGTTACTTCTGACCAATTTCAACACTCTATCTGCAAGCGCGTCAAAATCATATGGTTTAAAAACAACTGTTTCATCCACCTGATTATACAAATCTTGCAACCAAAGGTTTTGGTTCTCACTTGAGAAATGGTCGGAGTTTCCATCTTCGGTTTGTTTCTGTTCATTTTCTTCAGCTGGAAGATTCAAATCTAACAGCCGATTCGACATTGTATGTGCCCTTTTAACCGTATCTGAGAGTAAATGGTGATCATAAAGTTCATTGTCACAAATCAATTTTCGTTTGTTGATGAAAATTAGATTAGGAATGACATCTATTGAATTGTTAGCTATGATGCTTTGGCTTCTGATGTCTCTAACCGCATATTCAACTTCTATCTTGATACCTCCCCCCTTTGCTCTCAGTATTCTTTCCTCAGAATAGTAGGAAGGTTCCCTTGTTTGCATCAAACTATTTTGGTAACCTGAGAAAGAAAACACAAATATAGCATTATTTACACTAACTTCTCGTCCATGCGAGTCTGCAATTTTTCCTGTCTTCATGGCCTGAGACAAACTACTTTGAGCTACTATATCCGCTCTGTCAACATTTTCAATGAAAACAACTGACAATGGTTTCTTGCAGCACTCATCTACAATAAAATCAAGGTTAGTCTTCCCTCTGAATTTCACACATCCATTCATTTCTTCGGAACTTAGATCCACAGAAGTAAATTTTTCTCGGCTTCCATACAGTAACTCGGCTAGAGAAACAGCAATTTTCTTTTTACCATGCCTATCAGGTCCAACAAAATTCATCCATTTGTCCCCCCTCTGGTTTGCTCCATGGTCATTAACCCGTTTTGTTGGACCACAGAATATTGTTTTGATAATAGCCCTTAAGGCTTCATCTTGCCAGCTTACCTCCTTGGAGAGAGCTTCAAAAAGAATTTTAGGATTTCTTGCATCAACTTGTCCACAATAGTCAAAACTTAAGCAGGATGAAGATTGTGACGGATGCTTCCTGATATTCCCTTCATCCAAATTAAAGCTTGAAGAAAATTGATTACGGGTTTCCTTTGGAGGCTCCATTGTATATTGAACTTCAGGTTTCTTCAGTTTATTGCTGGTGGGAGAGGAGCATATTCCCAAGCCTAGATCTGTGGTTACAGAAGTCACAGATGTTGGAGACAGTTGATTTTCATCGCACAAACTTGAACTGGACATGTTACATGATCTTTGGTCACCTGACTCGAGATCTTTTACTTTCTGGAACATCTCTGTTAGTTTTGGAGTATTTTTCTCCTGCTTCGCCGTGAAGAGAGCAGGAAAAGGACTGTTGGATTGTGATGGAGATATCGTTTGAACGCCAATAGGTATGCGAGAGTTGAGATTGATGTATTCACTAGGTGATTTGTCAGCGCAATCATTTTTGTTGTCAGTACAATGAAACCCCACAACAGTTTGACAAGTATTTGCGTCGGTGGTACGCTGATGCAGAAGTTGGCATATGTTGTCTGAGTTATTCCGCAGCGTCACAGATTTGCTACTATCCAGCAAAACACCATCATCTTTGGTCTGCACTGAATGAAAGAAAAATGGTTTTTTACACAAACAAAATGAAAAGGTCTTCATTGATAAAGTATAATTCAATGAATACTACACACCTTAACATCCAATGCTTTTGCTTTGCCAAATTCAGTAGTCTTCAACCATTGAGGTAAGTTAGATGGGTATGGATCGGGAGCTGAAATGGAAAATCTTTCCTTTGAAGCAGCAAGGAGTTCATGTTCACACTTTTCACCGCATTGTTGACACTGAGGAACACAACAAAATGAGCCATTTTGTGGACCTTTCAAATCAGACTGCGATGAAAAAAAGCCTCCAAATGGTACAAATGAATCCATTAAGCTGTAAAACAAAAAATTAGTTTAGGCAAAACGCATGTGAAATTAATTACTATGTGAAAGATGAAGATTTTACATCCATTTATTTCTTTCATAATAATAATAAATAAATAAAAATTAAAAAAGTGGTCATCTTATAGCTGCAAACCTACAACATAGATTTAATGGAATCACAATGTGTAAATGGTTGTAAAATCAAAAGCTGGGATTGAAAGATGAACTCTTAGCAATATTAGTTTCACAGAAATTACATAATTAATTAACAGAAAATTAAAATCCAGCATATGATACAGTAACAACTAAAAAATCTTAGTTATTCAGTATTCACAACGCTTCCACAAGGAATCAAGTGGTACTAAACAAAAAATAAAACTGAAGGAGGAGTGATGAAGAAGCCTCTAAAGGAATTTCATGGAAGAACATTAGAACAAAAGTTTCCACTCATCATAAATTTCTTGGTTCCATCAGACAACCACATCCAGTGGCGCATAACACAATAAATCCACAGCCTTCAAACAACTTCAAATATCATACATAACACACAAACTAAGGGTAGAACACCCAAAATCATAGAAAACGATAAACCTTAACTGAAGAAAATTCAATTCAAATCAACTCAGTCTAGCTCAGGGAAAAGCAAAAAAAATAAAAAGATGCTAATTAAATAAATAAGATATACAAAGATCACTTCATCACCTAAGCTTCAAAATTTGATAATATATTAAAAAAATAATAAAGGGTCAGCACAGGCTTGTCACAAAGATTTAAAACCAAAGATAAACAAATGAATTATTTTATTTTATTTAAAAAAAAAAATAGAGGTAGCAATTAAAATATTTGGAGGCAAAACATTACAAGAGACAATAACATACTCCTAATATATAAATAAACACAAGTAATCTATATGATATGATATCAAATATATACCTGGACTTAGGTCTCTGATGATATGATTCAAAAGGCTTAACAGAAGTGATAGGAAGAATCTGCAAATCCCAATCTTTCTCCACGGAAGAAAACCTACCCAGAAATTTCAAGTAACTCTCATAACTATCAGCAGAACCCACCAACCAAAACTTATCACAATGAACCTTCAACAATTTAGCCAATTCCATAACACCTTCTCCAAACCCATCCTCATTCAAAAAACCCTTCAAATCCCCAAAACTCACAACTACACCTGGTCCCACACACTCCTCCGCCATAACACCAATCTCCCTCAACCTCAAACCCAAAACCTTACCATCACCACTCTCCAATTCCTTCCTAATGCAAACCACACGCAACCCCGCGAGCTCCATAGGTAAAACCCCCTCCCTCCGTTTCTCCACAGCCTCTACAAAACTTATCAGCACATCGTTAGCACATGCACCGAGAAGCAGAGGGTTCCTCCCTTTACTCCGAACAAGAATCTCTCCAATTCGCCGGAAATTCTCATCCGAATCCCCGAATCCATTAAGAAACGGAAACCCGGAGCCAAACCCGAATCCGGATCCCCGGCGAGGCTGGTCCGGGAGATTACAGAGAAAAATAGGCGGACCTCTAGATCGAAAAAGATGCGGGAGAGGACGGAGTATAGCGAGTTTAATTTCGGAGCTCCGAAAACCCGCTTCAGCGAAAACCCGACTAACAACCGGGTCATCAAGAATAGAAAGAATCAAATGCTGTAACTCAACTTTAACAGTGGAAACGGAAAACGTTTGCTGGCTCTGAAGCTGGTGTTGCTGTTGATGATAAAAATGAAAGTTATCAGGATGACGGCGTTGGTTAGCCTGAGAGCGTTTAATCGCAGCCATAAGAGAATTAGAAACAGGCGGTTCATGATCGGAGGAAAGGTTGTTGTGCGAAGAAGGTGCTCTGTCTAGTGAAACAGAAAGACAAAGGTCAAGTGCTTTGAACTGTAACCGTGGTGAATACGCCGAGTTTCTCGCACGACAACAGGCGTCGCGTAGAATTGAAGATGAAGGTAGTGATAATAGTGCTGAAACGGCGTGAAGCGACGTCGTTTGTGCGTGTCCGCGTCGTTTTGCTACGGAGACTGCTTCGTCTAGCGATTGTCCTGCTTCTGGTGTTAAGCATTGTCTCGCCACTCCTACTGGCGTTGGCATCGTCCGTACTCATAAAACGATCAAATGATAATAATAATAATTAAAAGAAGTAGAGTGGTGGTTTGGTTTTAATATAGGTGTGTGGAATTTGCTTAATAAGGAAAAACAACGGTGAGGTTTGGAAATTAGAAGAAAAGAAAAGGAGATTTGTGTTGTGGAGTGAGGGAGTATGAGTATAGTGGGGACTCGTATTATTTGTTGCACTTTGCAATTTGTTGAGTTATATATATTTATAAGTATTATAATAATCAACTGTGTGAAGTGGAGTAGTAACTAACCAGACTGAGTGAGATATACAGTTCGCGCCGGGTGGATTTGGACTTTGGAGTGAAAACCAAATAGAAATTTTACATCTGGAAGAATATTTTTTGTATTTCATTAACTAATTAATTTATTACTTTACTAAATTAATCCATAATTAATAATGGGGATAATCTTAATGATTAATGTGTGGGAATAACAGGACTGATGTGAAAATGGCGGGGCCTATAAAAGATATTGAGATTCATTGAGTGTGGGTGTTGAAGTTGAACAATGGGCACATATTCTCCTCTTCTGACTACAAACAATAACATTCTAATGTGTTAGTATTATAGTATTAGTATTACTATACGGTGTAGGAGAATTGGATTAGAATCGTTAGATGTGGGATGAGATATTATTATTTGGGTTGGGGGTACAGGATTGAATTTTGAGAGGGATTTGTTTGTCGCTTGTCGTTTGCTTGTGATTGGGAATTGAGAGATGGTGGAGTTGAGTATCAAATTGTTCACGTACTCGTCGTCGTCTTCATCATCATGTTTATGGTTGCTTTTCAATTTTATTTTTTCTCAGAGAAAGAGAGAGAGAGATGCTTCCTCCACTTATTTTTCGGTGGGCCAACAACAACAGTCATTCTCGTTATCTGCTGACGTCTGCCCTTTTTTTCTTCTACTACTAATCTTCTTATGAAGTATGAACTACGGTTGTGTTAAGTTAACATGAAACATCCAACAGCACAAGTCAGTGTACCACTTCAAAATTATTGGAGATTTTAACAATTATTTTTTCAAGTAATAATTCATGACATTTTTCATCTTTATTATTTTTATTGATGTTCATTTAATATAAAATATATTTTATTTTTATTAAATTGATATTATTTAAATTAGTATATCGCTCATATAGTTAAAAACGATCATTAATTGTTACTTTTGAGAATCATATGAATGATTGAATTATATAAACTAATTAAATTAATTTAGTTTTTCTTATGTTAGAGTTCAGATCTAATCATATATTAATATTTGGTAAAAAAAATATTATATATTATTAATCTGATTTTTATAATATAAAGAATATATGATGTTGCATAATTAGTGTTTATTTAGTCTATAAATTTAATAATATATCAATGAGGTCTTTGTGAATATGTGATCAACAAATACTACCTTTGCTCCTATTCATAAGAGAAAATAAAAAATAAAAATAAAAAAACAAAATCAATGTAATTATTAATTGTTTTAATTTTTTTTATTATTTTACATGTATACTTTTATTGAAAACTTTGAAATATTAAATATCTACTAATAATATTAAAAAGTAAACATCTTAAATAAAGATAAAAAATAATTTAAATAATAAATACACTTTAAAAGTCATAATTATATATATATATATATAGAACTCAAAAAATCTCTTATATATTGTATCCGTGAAAGTATTGAATAGAAGGGCTCGTTAGAAAAAATTTCTACAAAATAAAGATCTAACTTAATATTTTATAAAAATGATCACTAAATTGACATGTGCACCCTAACAAAATGAGTGAGTAAGTTGAATATTTACTTCTTATTCATTAGTCTTAATTAGTCTATAACTTTGTTGTTGTTTATATGGTTCCTCTCAACACAAAGTTTGATCAGAAATGAGAAATCAAAATAAATCATGTAATAAATAGAGATAAAATACAAAAGTATTATATATATATATATATATATATATATATATATATAATGGAAGGAGACATTTAGTAAAAAAAAAAAAAAGAAAGAAGAAGAAGAAGAAGAAGGTGATAAAATTTTAACATAAGAGACAAGCAAGCTATAACTCAAGCAACTATTAAAAAAGAGTATAGTTGATCCAAAATAGTTAGTGAGACATAAAAGAGGAGTATAGTTTACCCAAAATAGTTAGTGAGACATGTAATTAAAGGATTAAATAAATTTTTGTTCTGTATAAATGTATTATATTTTATTTTTAATTTTTTTTAATTTTTTCTGTAAATAATTATTTTACATTAATATGTTTTATCAACAATTTTGATCTTTACTTATAAATCAACTTATGTGTATTATTTGAATTTTTGAATGATTTTTACATGCAGATTCAGAATATTATAAAAAATTTACCTGCAAAAATTTATATTTTTTTTAAGAAAAGATTAATTAAATATGAATTTTTAAACACTAAAAGCTTATAAAATCATACTTAATTCATCCCTTCTTAAAAAGTTCTAAATTTTTGCAAGAGAGATTTTTATAATGTTCTAAATATTCATATAAAAAAATATTTAAAAATTCAGATGATACACATGAATTGATTTAAAAGCAAGGACCAAAATCATTGATAAAAAAATATTTAAAGGATCACTATTTGAAGAAAAAATTTAAAGGGATTATAAAAAAAAATATATTATATATAGAGAGATCAAAAACTTATTTAAATTTTAAATTTGTGTAGGTGCTAGTCGCAATGTAACGAATATATTTAAGAATTCCTGTATCAACTTCGAGTGGTGAATAAATAAATCAAGTAATTAAGAGTTATGTTTTTCTACTACTTCTTACAACCTACTTATTTACCGTTTGTGGCAGAGATTAAAAGGTTTCTAAAATGAATCATAGATCAATCATATGTCATTCTCTCTTTTAATTTTAAGCGGTCTTTCCTAAAATCTTTGCACTTTGTTACTTGCGGCAACATGAGTATTCTCTCTATCAGTTTTCTCCTTGTCGTCTTTTCCTCCCTCGCCGTTGAGACCCGCTTTCTCCGACAACATCTCTTCCTTTTTATGTGTCTCTCTATGTCAAGGTGGAGAAATTGCTCCCATACTAGTTTATTTTGTTTTGGTATAAAGACTAGTTTCTTATATGAAATAAAAATCCAGTTAGTAGAACTAGGATTACATATATATATATATATATATATATATATATATATATATATATATATATATATAGATGTAAAGA